>NC_088800.1:62728774-62957294 GCF_011386835.1 Chrysemys picta bellii
GATCTGAAGTCAGCAAGATATTACTCTGTTTTTCTGGACTGCACACCTGACATCAGCCATACGGAACAAATGACTTTAGTGGTGCGTTTTGTAACAACAACAGAACCTAGTGAAAATGTCCCTGCAGTGGTGACTGTCAGAGAGTATTTTCTAGAATTTAGTGACATTGATGATACTCCAGGTGCTGGTATGACACATGTGCTTTTTAAAAAGCTGGAAGATATGGGAATTGCGATAGCTGACATGAGAGGTCAGGACTACAATAATGGTGCCAACATGAGAGGAAAGAACAGAGGAGTGCAAACACGGATCTGAGAGTTAAACCGTCAAGCTTTTTTTGTCCCGTGTATCTCTCATTCATTGAACTTGGTGGTCAGTGATGCAGCATCAGCTTCTAGTGAGACTGCTGAATTTTTTAATGTAATTCAAAGCATCTATGTATTTTTCTCTGCATCAACTCATTGATGGCAAATTTTGAAGCAACATCTGGGAACATCCTCTCTGACACTGAAACCACTGAGTGCCACGCGACAGGAAAGTCGAGTGGAGGCGATAAAGCCTATCAAACACCAAATTGGGAAGATAGATGATGCCTAGTTGCCATTATGGAGGATAATGCTATGACCGGAACTGTTTGTGGGAGAACAGTGGCAGAGGGAAATGGAATCACCAGAAACATACATAACTTAAAATTTCTATGTGGCTTAGTGTTGTGGCATGACATACTGTTTGAAATAAATGTTGTAAGCAAGAGACTCCAAGGTGTTGACCTTGATATATCTGGAGCAATGGAACAACTGGACAAAGCAAAGTCATACCTATAGTCTTCCCGGTCAGGTGAGGGATTTCAAAATGTTCTGAAGAGTGCACGGAAATTGGCAGAGGAACTTCACACTGAAGCTATTTTCCCACCCATTCAAGAATACAAGAGTCACCAAAGAAGAAGACATTTTGATTACGAGGCACGGGATAATCCCATAAGAGACCCCAAACAACAATTCAAAGTTGAATTCTTTAACCAGGTGCTAGATTGTGCAATACAGTCAGTTGAAGAACATTTCATACAGCTCAAGGAACACAGCAGTATATTTGGGATGTTGTATGATATTCCAAAACTCCTCGCTATACCTGAAGAAGACCCACACTAGCAATGCAGGGCACTAGAGACAGTGACTCATGATGACATGCACGATATTGATGCGAGTGATTTAAGTGATGAACTGAAAGCCCTTTCAAGATACATTTCAGCAGGATCAACTCCAAAGGCTGTTCTGGAATATATGTGCACAAATAAGATGACCACCCTCTTTCCAAATGCTTTTGTTGCTCTGCACATACTTCTAACACTTCCTGTAACAGTTGCCAGTGGAGAACACAGCTTCTCCAAGCTGAAGTTAATAAAAACACATCTATGCTCCACAATGACACAGGAGAGGCTGGTCGGCCTTGCAACCATCTCAATAGAGCATAAGCTGGCCCAGACTGTGGACCTTCAGTAGGAAGCAGTTCAAATCTTTGCAACCAGGAAGGCATGGAAAGCACCACTTTGATTATTCAAACAGATAAAAATGCCAGTGTTTACTATGCAGACAAGAAAAGTTACATTTGCTGTGCAGGTATTTGAAAGTTAAGTGTTACTTAAAGTTATTCTTCGAGTGATTGCTCCTGTGTATTCTACAGTAGGTGTGCATGCTCGCCATGTGCACCGGTGCCAGAAGTTTTTCCCTTAGCAGTACCCGTACTGGGGGAGCACTGCAGCGACCCCTGGAGTGGCGCCTGCATATCACGCTATAAGGGGAGCCGTGGGCTCCCCCAACCCTCAGTTCCTTCTTGCTGCCAGTGAAGGTAGTCGGAACTTTTGTGCTCCAGCTCTGCTGCAGCCCTTCTTCTCGACCTTAGTGGTACCGTTGGTAGATCGTCCTTCAGTTGTTAGAGGGGGCTCGGGGCATGCCCCGTGCCCCAGGCTTCAAGTCGTGCGACTCCTGTCGCCGTTCTATGCCCAGGAGCGACCCTCACGCTGAGTGTCTTTGTTGCCTGGGTAAGCCTCACATTAGCGACCGTTGCAAGATCAGTAGGTCATTCAAGCCAAGGACCAAGAAGGAGAGAGACTTTAGACTCAGAGCTCTCCTGATGGAGTCGGCGCTGACCCCGATGCCGGTATGCAGATCGGACTCGGCGCCGGCCGCCGTGTCGTCGGTACGTAGCGAGGCCCCTTCAACCAGTCGGCGCCGATCTCCTTCCAAAAAGCAAGGGAAGGGCCCAGGCTCGCAACAACACAGCGACAAGGATAAGGAGGAGGCTGGTCCCGTGCTGGGCAACCCTCAATCCCCCCCGGGCTTGAAAGCTCCGACTCACGTGGAGCGGAGCAGCCCGGTACCATCAGCCCAGGCATCCCCACTGGTACGGATGCCGTCGACGCCGGATGGTGCAGGCTGCGAAGAACATTATGTCTTTGCTCGTCCCGAGTTCGCAAACGGGCACAGGCCCTAGGTCGCAAGGCAAGCTCCCGTTGGATGCCCACCAGACCTCTCCGAGCAGCCGCAGTTCCCGCTCCGAGGATCGCTCCCCGCACCGCTCGGCGCGCAGCAGCCGCTTCTGACAGCTCCTGGCCACCCTCGATGCCAGCTAGATCGTCCGGGCCGCCATAGGGACGGGAGTCGCGGGGACCCTCTCCTCCACCTGCCAGCAAGCGTAGGCACCGAGAGAGGCACTGAGAGCGCTCACCTGCTAGATGTAGCTACCAGAGCTGCTCTCGACGGGACAGACATCGGCATTCCCGTTCCAGCTCCCACTCGTCTGGACGTCACGCCAGGGGCTCCCCTCGGGGTACCTCAGCACCAGGACACCGGGCTTCGCGTCGCCGTCATGCGTACCGAAGCAGTTTGTCACGTGGGTACCGTTCATTGACATCAAGATCCAGGTCCCGAGGTAGACGACGTCACAGACACCGCTCCTACCGCTCCCGTGGCACCGAGCGCTCGTCAGCAACCTCGGCCTCGGCACCCGTCCACCCATCCTCGGCACGCTGTGTTCCGCCAGGACACATATTGCCATCACGGGCTCAGCCGAACCAATGGCAAAGGACCCCGTGGCAAGGGCAATGGTGCCAGTGGGTACTGTGGCCATCGGGGCCAGCCCCAACGGAGGCCCGCTCGGTGGCCGGAGTGTCCCAAGCTCCATCGGCCTCGTCTGGCCGCCTATGGGACAAGTCTGTGCGTCACGAGTCGGCGTACCCGTGCCAGGTCTCTGACCTCGGTCTCGATGCCCCGGCACCGACCGAGGCGCCCGGCTCCATGCGGGCCCTCTTTCCGGTGCCGGATGACACCATAGCGGCGCCTCTGCCATCGGTCCCTCAGGAGGACTTCAGGGCGCATCAGGATCTGCTAAAGCGGGTGGCATCCAACCTCCAGCTGCAGGTCGAGGAGATAGAGGGTCCGTCTGATACCCTTTTTAAGGTCCTGTCTCCCTCGGCACCGGGCTGCGTGGACCTGCCTCTGCACCAGGGTATTGCCAATATCTCTACCTTCCTGTGGCAAACTCACGCCTCCCTGTCCCCAATCTCGAAAAAGGCCAAGAGGAAATACTTTGTGCCGGCAAAGGCAAAGGACCATGAATACCTCTATTCCCACCCGGCACCGAACTCGCTCGTAGTGGAATCGGTAAACCACAGAGAGCACCAGGGCCAGCCGGCGCCCACCCCCAAGAACAAAGACGCCAGGAGACTGGACTCCTTTGGCAGAAAATTTTATTTGTCAGCTAGTTTCCAGCTTCGGGTAGCCAACAGCCAGGCCTTGCTCAGCAGGTACGACTTCAACCTGTGGGAGTCCCTGCCTAAATTTGAGCCCCTCCTCCCGGACCGGGACAGGAAGGACTTCAAGGCCCTGGTAGAAGAGGGGTCGTCGGCGGCTAAAGTGGCCCTGCAAGCGGCATCCGATGCTGCTGACACGGCGGCCCGCTCAATGGCTTCCGCGATCACTATGCGCAGGGCGTCATGGCTCCTGTTGTCCGGACTGTCGACGGAGGCCCAGTCTCTTATGCAGGACCTCCCCTTCGATGACAAGGCGCTCTTTGCAGACCGGACGGACGTCAGGCTGCATGGGATGAAAGATTCCTGCACCTCCTTGCAGACCTTGGGCCTCTACGTCCCCCCGGCTAAGGACAAGGCCAAATCGCTCCCGGCGGCTCAACCTGTGAGGAGCAGATATGAGCCCCCATACAAAAGACCCAGAGACCAGAAGCGTCGGGGCGGTGGAAAGGGTACCAGTTCAGTTCCAGGGCAAAGGGTTCTACTCCCGATACTTCCTGATCCCGAAAGCGAAAGGGGGTCTCAGGCCTATTCTGGACCTGCGTGGCCTGAACAGGTTCCTAACCCGTTCCAAGTTCCGTATGGTGTCCCTTGCCTCTATTATTCCCTCCCTGGACCCAGGGGACTGGTATGCGGCCCTGGACCTTCAGGACATGTACTTACACGTCCATATTTTTGAGGGGCACAGACGCTTCCTCCGTTTCATGGTAGGGTTGGACCACTACCAATTTGCGGTCCTCCCCTTTGGCCTCTCCACGGCTCCCAGGATCTTCACGAAATGTATGTCTGTGGTGGCAGCCTACCTCAGGCGGAAGGGAGTACAGATCTTCCCTTACCTGGACGACTGGCTCCTCAAGGGGGAGTCTCGTTTTGAGGTGGAGGCCCACGTGGAGCTGCTCCTCTTGACATGCGGAGATGTAGGCCTGGTCGTGAACGAAACCAAATCAACATTAGTGCCCGTTCAGTGCATAGAGTTCATTGGGGCCCTGCTGGACTCCTCCAGGACCACAGTCTCTCTTCCCCTAGACAGGTTCGAGACCCTAAGGGATCTCATTGCCTCAATCACGACGTTTCCGGTGACCACGGCGAGGGCGTGTCTCCGGATTCTGGGACACATGGCGGTGTGCACTTACATGGACCGCCATGCCAGACTCCGCATGAGGCCCCTCCAGATATGGCTGGCCTCCTGATTCTCCCAAGCTTGGGATGGGCTGGATAAGGTTCTCAGGGTTCCGTCCCCGGTACTGGGTTCCCTGCTCTGGTGGTCCTGCCTGAGCAATATGCTACAAGGGGTTCCCTTCAGAGAGGCCAATCCGTCCATAGACCTGGTGTCCGATGCCTCGGATGGGGAGTCCACATGGGGAACATGCAGACCCAGGGAACGTGGTCGGCCCCGGACTTGCCCCTTCACATAAATGTCAAAGAGCTCAGGGCAGTTCGGTTGACTTGCGTGGCTTTCCTCATGCACCTCCGCGGCAAGGTAGTCAGAGTCCTCACGGACAACACTGCCGCCATGTATTATATCAACAGGCAAGGCGGGACTCGCTCCCTAACCTCTGCCGGGAAGCCCTGAACTTAAGGGGGTTCTGTATCACCCATGATATCTCCCTAAGGGCCGCTCACCTCCCAGACGTCCGCAATACACAAGTAGACCGCCACAGCAGGGTCTTCTCCCCCCAGTACGAATGGTCGTTCCACCCGGAGGTCGCTCGCCGACTCTCCCAAGAGTGGGGAGCTCCCCAGATCGACCTGTTTGCAACCCGTCAGAACCTGCGTTGCCCCCAGTTCTGCTCCAGGGGAGGGGGAGGAGAAGGCGCGATCTCCGATGCGTTCCTCCTGAGCTGGTCGGGCCAGCTCCTCTATGCCTTTCCCCTGTTCCCCCTCATCGCCAAGGTCCTTCAGAAGGTGAAAGCAGACAAGGCGGAAGTCATCCTCATAGCCCCGGCGTGGGCCCGCCAACACTGGTACGGGCCCCTCCTACGCCTCTTAGCGGCCCCCCTCGAGGGTGCTACCTCTCCGCCCAGACCTCCTCTCCCAGGATGGAGGGTGCCTCCTCCATCCCAATCTGGCCGCGCTCCACCTGACAGCATGGATGCTCCGTGGCTGAATGAGGAGGAGAATAGGTGTTCGGAGCAGGTAAGGCGAGTCCTCCTGGAAAGCAGGAAGCCGTCCATGCATCGGACGTACGTGGCAAAGTGGTCCAGGTTCGCCAGGTGGGCGAGTGAGCAGGGGGTCTCCCCCACTGCCGCACCCCTCCAGGTCATCCTGGACTACCTCTTATCCCTTAGGGCCCAGGGACTGGTACCCGCCTCAGTTAGGGTGCACCTGGCAGCCATGTCGGCTTTTCATCTGCCGATTCAAGGCCACTCAGTCTTCTCCCACTCAATGACCTCCCGCTTCCTGAAGGGCCTTGACCGTTCATTCCCATACGCTAGGCCCCCCCGTGCCGCAATGGGACCTCAACCTGGTCTTGTCCCGTCTCATGGGGCCCCCCTTCGAACCCTTGGCCACGTGCTCCTGGTCACACCTCTCGTGGAAGGTGGCCTTCCTCGTGGCGATCACTTCGGCCCGACGTGTCTCGGAACTCAGGGCCTTAACCTCGGAACCCCCCTATACGGTTTTCCATAGGGATAAAGTCCAGCTCTGCCCACACCCGGCGTTCCTCCGCCTTCCATATGGAGCAGAGCATCTTCCTCCCCATGCTCTGTCCTAAACCCCACTCCTCTAATGAGGAATGCCGCCTCGACATGCATAGGGCGCTGGCTTTTACCTGGATCAGACTAAGCCATTCCGGAAATCCTCTCAACTATTTGTTGCCTCAGCCGAGCGGTCAAGGGGGCAACCTACCTCCACCCAGTGGCTTTCCCGCTGGATCATCTTGTGCATACGCACTTGCTATGATCTGGCAGGGATTCCCCCACCACTGATTGTCAGGGCACACTCTACGAGGGCTCAGGCCTCCTCAGCTGCTTACGTCGCCCATGTCCCCATTCAGAACATTTGTAGGGCAGCCACTTGGGCATCAGTTCACACATTTACTTCGCATTACGCGATCGTCTCCCAGTCTAGGAATGACGCCAGGTTCGGCAGGGCGGTACTTCGTCCCGAACCATCGTGAACGCCTACCCACCTCCAGCAGATATTGCTTGGAATCACCTACTGTGGAATACACAGGAGCAATCATTCGAAGAAGAAAGGACAGTTACCTGTCCCATAACTGGCGTTCTTCGAGATGTGTTGCTCCTGTCTATTCCACACCCTGCCCTCCTTCCCCTCTGTCAGAGTTGTCCAGCAAGAAGGAACCGAGGGTGTGGGGAGCCCGCGGCTCCCCTTATACCGCGATATGCAGGCGCCACTCCAGGCGTCGCCGTGGTGCTCCCCCAGTACGGGTACTGCTAAGGGAAAAACTTGCGGCACCGGTGCATGTGGCGAGCACCCAGACCTACTGTGGAATAGACAGGAGCAACACATCTCGAAGAACGCCAGTTACAGAACAGGTAACTATCCTTTTTTGAACAAGGCATTTTAAGTTTTTAGTTCTCCTTTATTGGGGTAGGTAGCAGAGCAGTACAATGAGAGGAGTAGAACAGGAAGAAGGCAGAATTGAGACCTTTCAATGTTTTGGCCCAAGCGAGAGGGCTTGGGGGTGTCATTTGAGCTCCCTGCCTCAGGTGCTAAAATGTTGTGGGCCAGTCCTGGGATTATATCAGATACCCCCTCACCAAACCCAGCAGCCCAAACTATGCACCATTCTTGTGTAAGAACTTCCACAAGTTCAAGGGTGAAAGGTGGAATGATGCTACTTGGGGTTCTCTCCTCCCACTTTGTGATCATCGGCCACTTTTGGGTGATATTTGTATCCTTTCTGTGCTTGGAAGTGAGGGACTAGTATGGTCTGAGAAGCATAAGGATGGAGCATAATTTTCCAGACTGACTTTGAGTGGACAAATGAGTTTGTACGACAATACAATGTTCAGTGCTTGATGAAGGTCATTTGACTCAAACAAGTCATGGTTATTACTATCCCTCTGTTCTTGGAAAGAATCTCTTCAGAGTGGGAAAATAAGCAGTCCACAGTGCATGCTTTTTAAACATTTACAGTAATAGAATCTGAGCCGAAAAACATTAGTGGCACTGATCTAGCAACAGTGATACCATTCTCAGTAAAAGAAAGCGGGTGACAGATACATTTGGTACTAAAGAGAAATGGGAAGTGTTAACTTGGTAACCCCAGAGTGAAGAGGAAGCAAATTTCCACCACTCAAGTGGATGGCAGCACTTCAAACTGATGGTTAAAAAGATTAATCACCAAAGAGCTTCATTTATACAAGAAAGATTCACATATGTCACCTGTGGGCCTGATTCCTTTTCAAACTGTCTGTAATTGTTTTATCTGTTTTAATCAAACTTTAATAGGGCAACTGATCATGTTGTGTCCATTTCAACCTAATTGTCAATTTGGTGATAAGCCCCAACACTAGTGAAGTCTTACACCAGAGTGTTTGGTGGTATCGCACGCTTCCCTGTAATCAGATGCTGCATTTGTCCCTCAGCCACCGAAGAGAATGTAAGTCATAGGGGCATAACAATTTGTGCCACTTTAGAAAAGAACCAACTTTTAATACTTTAATACGTGGAAAGGTTAGAAATGACACTAAGAAAACAGCAAGTTAAGAAAATAAAATTACTCTCTACAGTACATACTGATGAATAAATCTCAAAAAGGCTACTTGAAACCAGATGGAAATAGTCTCCTTCTTTTGTTTTAGGTTACAGCCATCCATCTCTGATGAAACTTCTCCAGCAGCCACAGAACTTGGTAAGTGGTTTGTATAAAAGACACAAAATAATTTAAATCAGTTCTTCACTCCTCCCACCCTTGTTATTGCTTTATCTTGTGTTAACTTTTTAAAAATGGCTTGTTCGCAAATCAGTTTAGTATGTGAGTAGACATGCTTTAATTTTGGGGGGGGGAAGGGTGGGGGGCCTCACTATTTTTAAAAAAGCTCTGTAAAGTTTAAGGATAACAACAAAGACTTTATGTAAGTTCCAGAAGAAGGGAGTTTGAGGTGGCATATTTATGCATCACTTTGTACATACTTGAAAGAGAGAATTCAAATAAAAACAAGGAGTCCAGTGGCACCTTAAAGACTAACAGATTTATTTGGGCATAAGCTTTCGTGGGTAAAAAACCCATTTCTTTAAGGTGCCACTGGACTCCTTGTTGTTTTTGTGGATACAGACTAATTCAAATAAATGCTCCCTTCAAAGCCAGGCTGTTTTGAATTAATTATTTTTTGTTGTGTTCTTGAACAAAGCACTTTGAATGAGTCTGTGAGCAAGCTTTGCTTATTTGGAATCTAGCATGACTCCTTGAAAGAGAGCAAAAAATCGATGCTATCTTCTAGTCACAACGTGAAAATGGTAATTTAAATCCAGGATCCTGGATTTTTATTGTGCCTTGCTCACTGTTGTGAGAAGGGATGCCATTCAGGTACTGATACACTGTCATATCCTTGCAGAATTAAAACAAGAAGGCTAGTGCAGTGAGATAGTTTGGGAGTAAGGTAATTATTTTAAATGCCTATGCAAATAATATATTGTTTGCAGTTTTGTCATAGCTGTATCGGTGCCGGGATATTAGAGAGACAAGGTGGGTGAGGTAATATCTTTTATTGGACCAACTTCCGTTAGTGAGAGAGACAAGCTTCCAAGCTACAGAAAGCTCTTCTTCAGCTCTTCCTCTATGTAGCTTGAAAGCTTTTTTCTCTCACCAACAGAAATTGATTCAATAAAAGATATTACCTCACCCAGTTTATCTATGCAAATAATAGAGAGACAAAATGGGTGAGGTAATATTTTTTATCGGATCAACTTGTGTTGGTGAAAGAGACAAGTTTTTGAGCTTAAACAGAGCTCTTATTCAGATCTGGGAAAGGTACTCAGAGTGTTACAGCTAAATAGATGGTGGAACAGATAAGGACTTACCAGATGTTGCAAAAGACCATTCAAAGTGATAATGGGCAGTTAAACACTTCTACAGTTGAAGGAAAAGGAGGGTTTGTGGCTTATAGACTGTTGTAATGAGCCATAAATTCAGTGTCTTAAGTCCATGATTTTCAGTGTTTAGTAGAGTTGTAAATTTCAATTCTCAGGCTTGTCTTTTGAAGGTGTTGTGCAGGTGTCCTTTGAGGACAAGGACTGGGACGTCAGATATGGAGTAATTATGCAGATAATGTGAATATATTGCTTAGCAGTGTAAGGGCATGGCTACACTTGCAGATGTACACTACACTACACAGAGCGCTGTGAGTTAAACCCGCCTTCGTACAGCGCAGTAGGGAAAGCGCTGCAGTCTGTCCACACTGACAGCTTCAAGCGCACTGGCGTGGGCACATTTGCAGCACTTGCAGCAGTATTGGGAGCAGTGCATTATGGGCAGCTATCCCAGCATACAAGTGACTGCAATGTGCTTTTCAAATGGGGGTGTGTGGGGTGGAATGTGACAGGGAATGTGTTGTGTGTATGTGGGGGGAGAGAGAGTGGGTTTTTGGGGTGCTGAGAGTGTGTCAGCATGCTGTCTTGTAAGTTCAGACCCCCCTCTCCCTCTCCCAGCCTCTCTCTCACTCACTCAAAGCAAACAGTAAATGTTTGCTTTTCTCGGAACTGATAAGCAGCTGGCTTCTCCGAAACCAAGCTTTGAAAGGGCATTTCCACATTCCTGTAGCTGATTTCACAATAATGACAAGAGTGGCCACTTGACTTAAGGGGATTATGGGACGTTTCCGGAGGCTGATCACAGCGCAGTAACGCAATACCTTGTTCACACTGGCGCTGTGGCGCTCCAGCGGGGCGCAGCAAACGTTATTCCACTCGCCGAGGTGGAGTTCCAGCAGTGCTGTAGCTGCGGAGTCAGAGCGCTCTATGTGCCTTGCCAGTGTGGATGGGGAGTGAGCTAGGGCGCCCGGGGCTGCTTTATTGTGCTGTAACTCGCAAGTGTAGCCAAGGCCTATGTCTTAGGCAACAAGGGTGTAGGATGCTGTTCTTTCTTATGAAGTGGAAATTATGGGGGGGAATCCCACATGAAAGATGTTTGAATAATATTGCATTAAAATTCAGTCTGCTTTTTTGCCATGACCTTTCTGGAAGTCATGGGTTCCATGATTTTTGTATATATTTTTTTTAATTTCCATGACTTTTGACAGTTTAGCTTGTGCATGTGGGTAGATGCATCCAGGGTTGGCTCCAGCTTTTTTGCCGCCCCAAGCGGCGAAGGAAAAAAAAAGAAAAAAAAAAGAAAAACCCAATTGAGTGGCTGCCAAAGTGCCGCCGAAGAGGAAGAGACAGAGTGAAGGACTTGCCGCCGAATTTCCGCCGAAGACTAAAACAGAGTGCTTGAGCTGCCGCCGAAGTGCCGCCGAAGACCCGGCTGTACCGCCCCAATAATGGACGGAGTGCCACCCCTTCTATTGGCTGCTTCCTTCGCTGGTGCCAGGAGCCAGCCCTGGTTACATCGGATGATGAACTGAATTAACTTAATTGAAAACCTTGCATGATTCCAAGTTAAGCCCTGAACTGTATGAGAGTCTGAACGCAAAAGCTCAGCAACACTGTGTAGATGTGAAAGACCAGACCAGTGAATTCTCAAGGAGAGTTCTCATTTCTCCAGGGTGGGTGATTCTACCTTCCCTGAAAGTAAAACAATATGCCTCAAAACTTTTTTAAAAACCGACATGGAGAGCTAGGTCAGCTCAAAACACCCTAATACAGTGCAGCATTAATCTAACAAAGAGCAGTCTACCACCATGGTGTTTGGTGGCACTAGCCTATTTGTCTACTGGCACTTTAAATGTCAGAGAAAAGTTTGGAAGAAATTGCAGATCAGAATGCCTGCAAAGTCCAGATAGGAACTTTATAGCTAGGCCCATCTCTCCTAAACATGATCTGCACAGACACAGTTAGTATCCTGGTTTTATTTCTAGAGTGGATGATATAGGCCTCCATCAGTTCAGTGGGAAAAAAGACAGAATTGAGTCACCCAGAACCCGTCTGTGCATTGTCCATTTCTGGCAATGCTTTGTCTTGGCAACTGTAGGCAATATGTCCATTTGCACTGAAGTATACTGAAAGCATTTAGTTCCATAGTCAGGGAATTACGAAAAGCAAGGGCTTCTGGAAACCTACTGCAGCCAACAGTGATATATGGGGGTGTGATTGCAGACTGCTGAGTGTCAGCCATACTGTGAAAATGCATTCCCGTTCCCAGGGCTGGTCTCCACTAGAAAATTTGATTGACAAAGCTGTGTCACTCAGGGATGTGAAAAATCCATACTCCTGAACAACGTAGTTAAGACAACCTAAGTCCCTGTGTGGATAGTACTAGATGGATGGAGGTGGATTGTCTACACCAGTTGAAGGACCCCTTTTGTCAGTATAGGTATTGTCTACATTGAATCACTACAGTGGTGCAGCTGAAGCATGTAGCTGCGCCCCTGTAGCACTTCATGTAGACTAGCCCTTAGTCTTACTCTTACCGGAGTAATCTCCCCTGAGGCACCAAAAATATTCCAGGGACTTTGTTTATTGTTAATGATAAGAATAAAATTTACTTCTGGGGATTATGTCCTTATTTTTTTTAATGCATCATGTACTATATTTGTATCCCATTGTGAAGAATCTATTCTCGCTAATTTGAAATGGTGGCAGATTATTTAAATGTTCTATTTCTCTTGTTGCTGGGCTTATCTCTTTTTAACAACAAAAGAAAAACATACTTTCTTCTCAAAATGGCCCATAATCCATTAATCTGTTGTGAATTTTTCTCAAGCATCTAGTTTTATGTGGCAACTTTTCTCTAGTAAAGACAAAAGTTAAATAAGAGCTCTAGTACACACCAAACAAAATTTGCTGTTCAAACAATTGGAGAGGAATATCTGTATTTAGATTTATTTAAGTCTGAGCCTACAGAAGTAAACATTGTTTCAGAAATTACATATTTTTATAAATTATGAAATTTTGGCTAGTGTCCAGTTAGATCCTGTGTATTTTTCAAGAATTCTGATGATTTCCTTACACATTGTAAATATTGCAATTCACATCTCTCGTTGCTCTGATCATGTTCCATGCATTTCCTGAATAAGATGAGCTTCACTCCCCAAGAAAGAGATTGAAAAATATCAAATAACATGCAGACTGCCTTTCACTGAAAAACATAGAGGATTTAGGAAAACACTCTCTTCTCTCTGGAGACCTATAAGGACTTACTTCACTGGAGCTCAGACTGTAATTCTAATGAGAACTTGGGAAAAGTAGCATTGTTTTGTAGTAATCATGGGTTGTTGAGCCTGCTTTGATACATGAATTCATTGCCAAACATTACTGACTTGTACTTAATTCACTTTTAATATACCGGTAAAAGTAGCATATTGTTTGACAATAGAACATCTGCAAAGATTAAAATCTGTACTATGGAGGAACACGTCAATCCATGATATTCCATTCAAGTCACTTGAATAAATTTACCAAATTCATCTGTGTTAATAATTTAACAGTGATTTTAAGAACAAAAACTGTTTTTCAAACAGTGTACTGTACAAGTTGGTGCTCACTGACTCCCCACTCAGTTATCACCTACAGACCACCAACACCAAACTCTATTCTATAAGGGTTTTTATACCATGGTCATTGCCATAGTATCTGAGTACCTTCTAGGAGTGCATTAAGCAACTTGACTAACTGCTGTCACATGTTTTGTTCATTCATCCTGCTCCCAGAGGAAGTAGCAGTGGAGTGTCTTGTTTTGATAGCATGGATTTCTTTTGTTTGTTTTCTCTGTGTGTGTATGTTAGAGAAAGCAAGGTCAAAGAAATCCACCTTGCACTTGGAATGGGAAGTGTTGAGGTTTGTGATAGTCCTGTCCTGGGGAGTTAATTTCCTAAGCTAGTGTAGAGTACAGAGGCTACTGTGTGCATATCACATCTGTCCTGTGTTGCTGAAGAGCATTTTGTATTAATTGGAATTTTGTAAGTGTTGAAGGTTTCATGCCCAGATATATTACATTGCTATAGTCCATTTGAGAGGTGATGAAGTCCTGAATAACTAAGGCCAGGTTTTCATCCATCAGGATGGGATGGAGTCTCCCAGCCAACCAGAGATTAGGTAGAAAGCATTACTTGTGGTTGTTGTGGTGTGAGGAATTCAAGAGTACTCCTAGACTATGGACTGAATTGACCAATTTTGGACGTGAACTTTCAATCACAGAAGACTCTACCATGGCTGAAAACTCCTCAGAATACTTTCCTTTGCCCTCTTTGGCTTGGATTCAGATTCAGCTAGTTGTTCATCCATAAGCTGATCTCATCCAAGCACTGGGCCATCTTGGTGGTGATTGACATGGTCATAAGTGTTGAAGAGCTGTGTATCATCTGCATATTGCTGGCACTTGAGTCCATGTCATCTGACCAGTTCACCCAGTGTTTCCATATAGATGTGGAAAAGAACCAGAGAGAGAATTAATATTTGTGGAACCCCCCAATTGAAGGGTCTAGTGATGGAAGTGCAGTTCCCATTACTGGTCTTTGGTGTGTCACTCCAAGAAGGACTGAAAACATTTTGGCACATCACCCTGAACTCCTGCCACCTCTGTCAGGTGAAACAGCAGTATCTCATGGTCAATAGTGTTGAATGCTGCAGAGAGGTCTAGGACGATGAGAATGGATGTCTGGCCGCTATCCATTGTCAGGAGGAGATCATCCATCAGTGCCACTAAAGCAGTTTCAGTTCTGTGTCTGGGTCTAAAGCCAGATTGTGCTGGGTCTAGTATGTTGGCTTCACTTAGATGAGCTTGTAGTTAGTCTTTCGCTAGCTTCTCTGTGGTGGGGCAAATCTTGCTGCTGCACCTCTGCAGGTGCCGAGGACTCTTGTAGTGGAGACGTTTTGTTTCTACTGAGTAAGAGAGGGAAGAGTTGGGGAGGACCCCACCTCTGGGAAGCAAAGAGGAGTCCAGCTCCACAGCGTGTCCCTGCATGTTGTTGCACAGAAGAAAATTGGGGATAGAGCTTGTCATAAATATAAAGGGAAGGGTAACAACCTTCCTGTATACAGTACTATAAAATCCCTCCTGGCCAAAGACACAAAATCTTTTTACCTGTAAAGGGTTAAGAAGCTCAGGTAACCTAGCTGGCACCTGACCAAAAGGACCAATAAGGGGACAAGATACTTTCAAATCGGGGGGGGAGGGAGGAAGGAAGGGGAAGAGCTTTGTTTTGTCTGTTCTTTGTCTGTCTGTTCTGTGTGCTTGCCGGAGACAGATCAAGAAAGCAAGCAAACCAACTCCATTAGTATTAGTAAGTACTAGCGAAGGAAGCTTACTTTTATTTTGGCTTGTGATTTCCTTTGTCTAAGAGGAAGGTTTATACCTGGTTTTGTAACTTTAAGGTTTTGCCTAGAGGGGAGATCCTCTGTGTTCTCAAGTCTTTTGTTATTCTGTAAAGTACTTACCATCCCAATTTTACAGAGGTAATTCTTTTACCTTTTCTTTAATTAAAATTATTCTTTTAAGAACCTGATTGATTTTTCATTATTTTAAGATCCAAGGGTTTGGGTCTGTGTTCACCTGTACCAATTGGTGAGGATATTATTCTCAAGTCTGCCCAGAAAAAGGGGTGTAGGGGCTTGGGGGGATATTTGGGGAAAGTAGGGCTCCAAGTGGCCCTCCCTAAAATGTTTGTTTAAATCACTTGGTGGTGGCAGCGTTACCTAATCCAAGGTACAAGGAAGGATTTGTGCCTTGGGGAGTTTTTAATCTAAGCTAGTAGAAATAAGCTTAGGGGGGTCTTCAAGAGAGTCCCCACATCTGTACCCTAAAGTTCAGAGTAGGGAGGGAACCCTGACAGAGCTGGAGACTCCATTGCTACAAAGATCATCCAATCTTCTCCACGCCTTCGAGAGAGGGTGCTACAGCTATGGAGGCTACTCCAGCCTTAGTGGTGCTGAATGGCTCAGGGCTTGACCAAGAGAATGGATTCCTCTCTCTTGTCTGCAGGGAATTCTGCAGCTGCCAACCAGATTACTCAGATGTAATGCTGGGAGAGGCTGTTGGCCAACGAGAGACTAGTTACCGACAACATAAATGCGATGAGTAGAGAACACCATCATCTGCTTAGCCCATTGTTACAATCTGAAAGAAGAAATTTACCATGCTAGTGCACAAAGGAGAACCTCCCTAAAATGCAGTCATGGTAAAGGGGCATGCTTCAGGCTCCTAGGAGGTTGGCCACACAAATAAAAGGAACCAGAACACCAAACCATTGATTTTATTGGAAACATTTTGAACCTGAGCTGCTAAGCTGAGTGGAAGGCAGCACGGAGACAACCAGAATCTTCAGTGTCCAACCAATCTTTGGTGAAAGCCAGCCTCCTTGGGTAAGAATAAATGCACATCATAGAGTCATACAATCATAGGACTAGAAGGGACCTCAAGAGGTCATCTAGTCCAGTCCTCTGCACTTATGGCAGGTATAAGTATTATCTAGACCATCCCTGACAGGTGTTTGTCTAACCTGCTCTTAAAAATCTCCAATGATGAGATTCCACAACCTCCCTAGGCAATTTATTCCAGTGCTTAACCACCCTGACAGTTAGGAAGTTTTTCTTAATATCCAACCTAAACCTCCCTTGCTGCAATTTAAGCCCATTGCTTCTTGTTCCTATCCTGTTATCATGTCCCCTCTCAGTCTTCTCTTCTCCAGACTAAACCAACCCAGTTTTTTCAATCTTCCCTCCTAGGTGATGTTTTCTAGACCTTTAATCATTTTTGTTGTTGTTCTTTGGACACTCTCCAATTTGTCCACATCTTTCCGGAAATGTGGCGCCCAGAACTAGACAATACTCCAGTTGAGGCCTCATCAGTGTGGAGTAGAGTGGAAGAATTACTTCACTTGTATTGCTTTCAACACTCCTGCTAATACATCCCAGAAAGATGTTTGTTTTTTTTTACAACAGTGTTACACTGTTGACTCATATTTAGCTTGTGGTCCACTATGACCTCCAGATCCCTTTCCACAGCACTCCTTCCCAGGCAGTCATTTCCCATTTTGTGTGTGCAACTGATTATTTCTTTCTAAATGGAGTACTTTGCATTTGTCCTTATTGCATTTCATGCTATTTACTTCAGACCATTTCTCCACTTTGTCCAGATCTTTTTGAATTTTAAACTTATCTTCCAAAGCATTTGCAACCCCTCCCAGCTTCGTATCATCCACAAACTTTATAAGTGTACTCTGTATGCCATTATCTAAATCATGGATGAAGATATTGAACAGAACTAGACCCAGAACTGATCCCTGCGGGACCCCACTCATTATGCCCTTCCAGCATGACTGTGAACTACTGATAATTACTCTCTGGGAATGGTTTTTCATTCAGTTTTGCATCCACCTTATAGTTGCTCCATCTAGGTTGCATTATCCTAGTTTGTTTATGAGACGGTCATGCGAGACAGGATCAAAAGCTTTACTAATGTCAAGATATAACACGTCTACTGCTTCCCCCTTATCCACAAAGCTCATTACTCTGTCAAAGAAAGCTGTCAGGTTGGTTTGACAGGATTTGTTCTTGACAAATCCATGCTGACTGTTACTTATCACCTTATTATCTTCTAGATGTTTGCAAATTGATTGCTTAATTATTTGCTTCATTGTCTCTCCCCTCTTCCATGACTTTTCAAAGATAATCGCTAATGGCTCAGCTATCTCCTCAGTCAGTTCCTTGGGTATTCTAGGATGCATTTCATCAGGCCCTGGTGACTTGAAGACATCTAATTTGCTAACTAATTTTTAACTTGTTCTTTCTCTATTTTAGCCTCTGATCCTACCTCATTTTCACTGGCATTCACTATGTTAGATGTCCTATCACCACCAACTTTTTTGGTGAAAACCGAAACAAAGAAGTCATTGAGCACCCTTGCCATTTCCACATGCTCTCTTGTTGTTTTTCCCCATCATTGAGTAACAGGCCTACCCTGTCCTTGGTCTTCCTCTTGCTTCTAATGTATTTGAAGAATGTTTTCTTGTTACCCTTTATGTCTCTAGCTAGTTTGATCTCATTTTGTGCCTTGGCCTTTCTAATTTTATCCCTACATACTTGTATTATTTGTTTATATTCATTCTTTGTAATTTGACCTAGTTTCCATTTTTTGTAGGACTCTTTTTTGATTTTTAGATCAGTGAAGGTCTCCTGATTAAGCCAGGGTGGTCTCTTGCCATACTTCCTATCTTTCCTGCGCAGGGATAGTTTGCTCTTGTGCCCTTAATAAAGTCTCTTTGAAAAACTGCCAACTGTCTTCAGTTGTTTCTCCCCTTAGATTTGCTTCCCAGGGGATCTTTCCTACCAACTCCCTGAGTTTGCTAAAGTCTGCCTTCTTAAAATCCATATTCTCTTTTTTGCTGTTCTCCCTCCTACCATTCCTTTGAATCATGAACTCTACCATTTCATGATCACTTTCACCCAAGCTGCCTTCCACAGTCAAATTCTCAACCAGTTCCTCCCTATTTGTCAAAATCAAATCTAGAACAGCCTCTCCCCTAGTAGCTTTCTCCAGTTTCTGAAATAAAAAATTGTCTCCAATACATTCCAAGAGCTTGTTGGATAATCTGTGCCCTGCTGTGTTATTTTCCCAACAGATATCTGAGTAGTCGAAGTCCCCCATCACCACCAAGTCCTGTGCTTTGGATGATTTTGTTAGTTTTTTTTTTTTTTTTTTAAAAAGCCTAATCTACCTCTTCTTTCTGGTTAGGTGTTCTGTAGTAGACCCCTACCAAGACATCACCCTTGTTTTTTTTACCCCTTTTATCCTTACCCACACATCCTAATGTGTGAGAGAATTACATGCACAGTGGCAACAGTCCAGTGGATAGGTCACTGGACTGGAAATCCAGGAGTCTTGGATTCTACTTCCAGCTTAGCCACTGACTGGGTGTGGACTCTTGGAGAAAGCACTTCACCTCTCTGTGCCTCCACTTCCCCATCCGTGAAATAAGGATAATGATACTCTCCTTTGCAAAGTGTTTGAGATCTATGGATGAAAGGTGTTAAATATTATTTATCATGCCATTTACTTTAAACGGCAAACACAAATATACTATAGTACAATAGAGCCTTCCAGGTATCTCCCAAAGACGGCATGGAAAACAGAACTGAAGAAAGCAAACAATCATTCAGGGATGTATTAGCAGGAGTGTTGTAAGCAAGACACAAGAAGTAATTCTTTCATTCTACTCAGCATAAGGCCTCAACTGGAGTACTGTGTCATGTTCTGGGCACCACACTTCAGGAAAGATGTGGACAAATTAGAGAAAGTCCAGAGGAGAGCAACAAAAATTATTAAAGGCAGTACTTAATTTGTGTCTGGGTTTGCCAGGGCTGAGACCCAGCACCTCTAGGCTTGGCAGTTCATCACTCTGGCACCTCTGGGCTTGCTGCATCAGTTATAAAAGTAAAAAGAAAAAATTGTTTGAGCCCTGGCACCTCTTTCATTACAAATTAAGCACTGATTAAATGTCTAGAAAACATGACTGTCAAGGTTCCTTCCCCACTCTGAACTTTAGGGTACAGATATGGGGACCTGCATGAAAACCTCTAACCTTCTCTACCAGCTTAGATCTGCTTTTGCTGCTACCACTCCCAATGTGCTAACTCCCTTCCCTGGGTAGCCTTGAGAGACTCCTCCACCAATTCCCTGGTGAACACTGATCCAAAACACCTTGGATCTTAACGCAAGAAGGAATTAATCATTCCCCCTCCCCCCTTTCCCTTCCCCCCCCCCCCCACCAATTCCTGGTGAGTCCAGATCAATCCCCTTGCATCTTAAAACAAGGAAAAATCAATCCGGTTCTTAAAAAGAAGGCTTTTAATTAAAGAAAATTAAAGGTAAAAATCATGTCTGTAAAATCAGGATGGAAAATAACTTTACAGGGTAATCAAACTTAAAGAGCCCAGAGGACCCCCCTCTAGCCTTAGGTTCAAAGTTACAGCAAACAGAAATAAACACTCTAGCAAAAGGTACATTTACAAGTTAAAAAAACAAAGATAAAACTAACACGCCTTGCCTGGCTGTACTTACAAGTTTGAAATATGAGAGACTTGTTCAGAAGATTTGGAGAGCATGGATTGATGTCTGGTCCCTCTTAGTTCCAAGAGCGAACAACCACCAAAACAAAGAGCACAAACAAAAGCCTTCCCCCCACCAAGATTTGAAAGTATCTTGTCCCCTTATTGGTCCTTTAGGTTAGGTGTCAGCCAGGTTACCTGAGCTTCTTAACCCTTTACAGGTAAAAGGATTTTGGAGTCTCTGGCCAGGAGGGATTTTATAATATTGTACACAGGAGAGCTGTTACCCTTCCCTTTATAGTTATGACAATGAGGAACTATTGAAAAAATTGGGTTTCTTTAGTCTGGAGAAGAGAAGACTTATGTGGGGGGGACAGAAGTCTTCTAGTATGTAAAGGTTGTCATAAAGAAGCGAGTGATTTAATTGTTCTCCTTAACTACTGAGGACAGGACAAGAAGGAATGGGTTTAAATTGCAGCAAGGGAGATTTAGGTTAGCCATTAGGAAAAACTTGCTAACTATAAGGGTAGTTAAGCACCAGAACAAATTACCTAGGGAGGTTGTGGAATCTTCATCATTGGAGGTTTTTTAAGAACAGGTTAAACAAACACATGTCAGGGATGAGCTGGATAATTCTTAGTTCTGCCTCAGTGCAGGGGACTGGACTAGATGTCCTATCGAGGTCCTTTCAGTCCTACATTTCTGTGATTCTATGAATATCATCTCTGCTTTCTCAGCCATTGTTCATGTCAGTCTTCTCTGCGTAGCTCTGTCTCACCAGTTAGATTACCTTCATGAGTATTGGGGATTGGAACTGGTTCAGTGTTGCAACAGCATTCTGAGACACTTCATGTGCAGCTGAGTAGACACAATCAACTCAAAATGTAAACTATGGCCAGTAGTTTGGATGATTTTAACCCCCTTCTCTCACAATCCAGTACCAATCTGATCAACCTCTGAGCGCAAAATCAAGTTGCTACTAAAACTAAGCTGCACAAAGCCATTGAATGCAATTTTACATAATCTGGTGTAGCAGTATCTCTCATTAAATCAGAACACAAATCCCCATTCCTCCTACAGCATCCATTCATCCAGACATGGTTTTGCCTAACATGTTACTCCCTTGATGTACTACTCACTATTGTAAATGTGAGAGAGGATTTTATAAGGGAAAGAGCATGTGTGTTTGTGTGCATAATTTTATTGCAGGGAAACTATTTTATTGCAAGAATTGCTTTGCTGATTCTTGCAGCTTATCTTTCTCCTGTCCTTTGAACATATCTTTGTCTAGTTCCCCCAGCCTCAAAATCCTATATTGTCATAATATCTGGAGGGTGTTTATACCCACAGTGTTCAGAACTGGTCTCCCTTGAAGCCTGATAAGGAAGAAACTGTTACACTATCTTAATTAAATTTGGGTTTAGCCATTCTAACTGAAGCCAAATAATTAAGGCTTTAAAGTTTATTTCCTCTGTATAAAAGGAACTGAGATTTTGGTGAAAGAATAGGGTGAAGGGATAAAAGATCAGTGTTAAAGAAAAAACATTTAGTGCAGTCTAGAATATTTCTCTTTAAAGGTGATCCTCAAAGAAAATAAAATTTGGGCTTAGACAGAAAAATGGGTGAATTTATTGAGACTTGAATATTTTCAGTTATTTTTAAAACTTCTGTATCATAACTGCAAATATTTAAGAATTTGCCTAATGTTAGTGTACTTGAACTTTAGACTTAGTTTAATTTATATTTACATTTTTTGAATCGCAATCTCAACATCACAGATTTTTTCTTATGATGTTAAATACTTACCGTTTCTCTTCCTTCACTTTTCAGAGTACATTTGTTAACAGACCTGCTCTTGGGATTTTACCTCCAGAGAATTTTGCTGAAAACTTAAAGGAATCTTTGCTTTCGGTAAGTTTAAGAATGAACTATGATGATTTACCATATTCTAAGTCTGCATATTCTCCAAAGTGCATGTATGGTATGAACCCGCCCCAAGAGGAAGGATCTGAAATTTCTGTTGCATCAGTAAATTGCAAAGTTACTTAATCACAAATAAGAAATAGAGCTCTGTGCAACTATCTTAAACACCCCCCATTAGAATATTCCTACCATCCATATTAACACTGATGAAGGGGTTCAGAAGGTATGAAACACAATGAAAAATGCAGTAGCTGCTTTAGTTAATGAGACTACTCACATTCTTAAAGTTAAGCATCTGCTTTGCTTGATCAGGGCCTAAAGAGCATAACAAAATCCAACCTACAATGCTTAAAGCCATGATGGAAACAGGATTTGAAGAGATTTTTAAGGAACGACAGGATTTTTTTTAAAAGATCATCAGAGAACTGACCAGATGGTGCTGCTCTTCCGCTCTTGAAGAGATTCAAAAGTTGGAACTATTATTAAATAATCATTATTCTATATTCTTGAAGATATCTACTGAAATTATGGATAATGAGACTGAGTGTTGAGAGTAATCATCGCTTACAGATTGAAGAATTAAGCATCAAAGGAAGCAATGTTTTTGCTTTGTTGGTGTTCTACCCCTTTTCCAGTTTATGAATGCCCTTTCATAAGTGGGAAATTTCACATGGAACCCAGAAAGTACAAGGCTAAAGTTCTGTCTAACAATCCTTTAGCTCAAAGTGTGAATAGCTAAAGATGAGGCCTCCAAACCTTCCATTGTTGTATTTTCACTAGAGGCTTTCTCCAAGTGACGCATTGTTTGTCAACTTTCTTTTCCTTGTATGCCGAGCATGTGGAGCTTGGCATTGAGGTTATTTTCCATGTGTGCCTTTCTCCAGATGGTGGTTATTCGTGTAATTATTCTGTAAAGGAATGTGTGTGTTTTCTCTTTCTTTGTTAAAATTGTGATCAATGTTTATGAAGAAACATGTGGTATTCAGGGTACAGACTTACCAGGGTAAAAATAAAAGCATTTGAATAGGAAATGTTGTGGTTTAACTGTTAGCAGCTGAATCACCTGCCTTCCCCTTTTCAAGAGAATGGGATCCGTAAATGAAGCTGGATGTTCCCATGCAGAGAACTTTGCAGATGAAATTTCAAAGAGAATCTCCCACCCTCCACTGTGATGAAATCAATCCTTTTATTCTCTTAAGAGCTGAATGTGAGAGGTGGTGGTGGTGTCTGCATGCAGACACTGCTCTGGATTTATTCTGAGTAAGGGAATTAAATGGGGCTGGTTAGTATTTTTGCTTTGTTCCATAACTGCTATTTTAGCTTTATTATGTCTCTTTGTTGACAGGTGGCTCCTAAAGGCCTGCAACAGATTATCACCATGTCCTGTGGATCCTGCTCTAATGAAAACGCCTTTAAAGCAATATTCATGTGGTACAGGGTGAGTCAAAATTCTGAGTATGACTCTTTACAAAACTGCAGAACCTAGACATCAACAGTGCTTCGTAAGAACTGAAGCTACATGGAATGTGTTCCTTTAGTTATACAATTATGGATTAAACTGTAGAAACCAGAATAGACCTTTGTACTTTTGACTTTCTCACTTGGAGGATCCCAGATGTGTCAGCAGCTTTCTCACTACAAAACTATTGTTTTTTCTCCCTGTGCCGCCTCCTCTCCCTGGTCAGAATTAGGTGGATCAGGTAAAAATAGAGATATAAAATTCACATTTTGCTTGAACAAGTGATTATTTAAAGATCTGCTCTCTCATGAGCTGGCAGGGCTCCAAACAGAGGCTGTGTTTCTATCCTGGTTTCTACAATATTTATTTAGATTCCAGTCTGCTACAAACTCCACATTGAAAGGCATCCATACAACGCTTTGGGCTTCCTTGACACGCATTTTAAAAACATAAGAACACAGGAGATACAAAGTAAAGATCAGCCAGTGCAGCCGCACCCCTTCCTCCCTCTTTACCATCACAAATCATTTGACTGATGCAGCTTAAAACCCTCCAGCACACTTTCTCACCAACCAGAAATTCTACCCTCAACTGTCTGTCTTCTGACAATGCCTATGCAAACAAATGGGCTTTGCAGTGTATAAACTTGGTCTATTTCAGACTTGGGTGCAGTGAGGGGAAGAAGGGGACAAAAGCATTCCAAATGAAAGGAAAGCTGCTGATGCAACTGTGACAGTAAGGCATTGGAAGTGGAGAGAGCGAGGGACAGATACCAAGCAGTTTCTGGGTTTTTTAGGTCAAAACCAACACATGAAATTCCACCCTGAAGCCAGTAGGCCCATATGGCTCATAGCAAAACTATTTTGGAAAAGCTTCATTCTTTAAAATTGTTGCAGTGCATTTTTGTTTCTGGCATTCCAAGGCCTGTGTGTGTGATTCTAGGGCAAAAAGGGGTTAGAAGAAGTTGGTTACAAAAGTACCAGTGAGGCTATCTTTTTAAACAAACATTTTTTTTTTCAAGCTTTTGTCTTAAAATGTGTTGCCTAAACTAAACATGCAAGGGTCTGGTATAAAATCTTCCTTGGCCCTAGTTTGGAAAGACAGCATTAAGTTATGTCTACGCTACGGACCTTACAGCGGCACAGCTGTATTGCTGCAGCTGCACCACTGTAAGGTCTCCTGCGTAGCTGCTCTGTGCTGGTGGAAGGAACTCTCCTGCCGGCATAAGTAAACCCCCCTCCCCAATGAGTGATGGTAGCTATGTCGGTGGGAGACGCTGTCCTATTGACATAGTGCTGTCCATACCAGTGCTTTTGTTGGTGAAACTTCTGTCGGTCAGGGGTGTGAAAAAGTGCTAGTATAAACAAAGCCTAAGTCACAAGTGGCTGTGCTCATTCACAGTCTCTCTCCTAATATCGTGAACTAAACTAGAGCTGGCCAAATCTTTTAACATCTCTGTGCATAGAAGATGTATACTGAATGGAATGTTGTTGAGTGACGGTATCATACAGTCAACCAGTTAAAGCTGCAGCAACCATTAGTTTAAATCCATATGCTGTTATTGTTGCTTATATATTACAGTAGAGCCCAAAGGTCCCAGTTAGGATTCATGCCCCATTGTCCCTAGTGCTAACATAGATAAAGAGAGAGTCCCTGCTCTGTAGTGCTTACCATCTAAAAGAAGCTAATCTTTTTACTAATTCCCTAAGCCATTCTCTGCCCCCTCTAAATTCATCTAATAACAAAATAGGTAAGTCCCTTCATTCTCCTTTTGACTTTCAGAATGAGCATATAATGCCTCTAATGCTAGATCATCCCACACAACATGACACTCAAGAGAAACAATGTATGGAGCTCTTCAGAGGAAAAAGTTACTGTCCGCTTTAGACTAAACAAACTCATAATTAGCTTAAGAAGAGACAAACGGGCAATGAAGAGTGGTCGCACAGACAAACCCTGGAGCTTCCACTACATCTGAAATACTGAAAAGAGTTATTCTCTTTTTAAAAAGAGAGACATAAAAAGGATTTTCTGACTATTTTCTCATGCCCACTCCAGACAGACTTGTGCCTGTTAAACTTTGGAGATTTTATGTAATTTGTGGCTTAAAAATCCATATATGGTTTCATCAAGTCTGTCATTTTACCTGCTGGTTAATCCTTCAGACACTTTATTACAGTAGGATTTTTCAGCAAGACTTCACCAGCAAATAATGAGAGAGTCATCTAGGACACCTCATAAAAACTTCTTCATTACTTTTGCAGAACAAAGAAAGGGGTAATAATAATGTCACAAAGGAAGAACTGGAGACATGCATGATTAACCAGGTAACTTTACTGTTCTGTTATCTTACCCAGATTGTTAGTTTTTGATTTGTTTACAGAAAAAAATCCAGGGCTTTCTAACATTGCAATGGATACTAGTACCTAAAAGCTTCAAGAATGGTCAATTATAACTCACTCCCAACCAAAATTCTAGGCCTGCTACTGGCATCCTGCTGCCTCCCGAGATAGTAGTTGTGACTTGTGTTAAAACTGCCCTCTTTATGTGATACACCATCTGCTACAGAGACGTGCATGTGCTGAGAGAGACTGTGGGGAGCACTAATATACACAGATTTTATAAATAAAGATTAAGAACATTAACAGTCCTCTTAATTTTTTCCAAAACTGTGGTTTGATGACTTAAAATTAATCAAGAAGTTAGTTTGCAATGGAATAATCACATAATCACATGGGAGCAAGAAATTAAGATGCAGCTGGAAAGCCTGTGAAGTGCCAATTCAGCTCTAACCCAGATTGTGTTGCTCTAGCCAGTCACAAACCTTAATACACAAGGTTACTAATGAAGTGGGAGAATGTGTTTAATTTGGGATACCTTCTAAGATGTGAGCATCTTGGAAATTACAGGATCTATAACTCCAGGGCCAGATCCTTGGCCCAGGGTACGTTCCTGTTGTGTTGCTCCAGTGGTGCAATGTTTTAAACTGTCTTGAAGAGGCTCCTGGAGATTCTTCTGCTGGAAGGGGAGCTGGGATGTGCTTTAAATTGCGCCAAAGCCAGGGTGAGAACTGGGTACTGGAGCACACTCTGTTTTTGCAATCTTGGAATGATAGAATGATCTCATAGGGACCATTCCAGCTGGCATGAGTTAAAGCTGCCCTATGATTGATCTGATTTATATCAGCAACCATAGGATTGAGGGAGGTGGTAAATGTGCTAGAAGTACTTTTATCCCGCCCACAGCTACATCTTGTGTGAGCTCACTTCAGTTTAGGATTAAACCCACATTGTGTTTGATCTAAGCATTTTTTTGCTGTTCCTAGGAAGGGTATCTTCTGCCTCTCCAGAGCTGCAAAGGTCCCACTGAGGACACCAGTCTTGTGATATATAAGGGCCATCCTTTCATAGTGTGAGGTTAAGGCACTCCCTGCCTCTGTTCCCAGGGGTGTTGGGCCTGCTTTTCTCTCCAATGCTCCCCACCATGCAGTGGGATTGAATTATTAATGGCTAAAGAAAAACTGGTTGCGTATTTTTAGGCCCCAAATCTAGGATTTGCATTTAACAGAAACAGACCTTACAAAGTTTTACAAAACATAACAGTAGAAGAGTTTCCATGAAATCCTAAAAGAAAAGAACAAATGCAGAAAGAAGAGGGGTTTGTTTAATTTTAATATTCACCTTTGGTGTTTGGAAACTAAATGTTGGCGACTTGGGAACCAGAGAGAAAGAGACTGATTAGCACAAGATATAAACCAAGAGCAGGAGTGGAGGCAGTTCTTTCACTTTTAAGATTAGATCACAAAGAAGGGGACTGGTCTCTTTAAAATAACCCAACAGTGTCCCTTTTAAAGTTCAGCTACTGTAAAGTTTCCATACGCTTTATATTAGTTTATTTTTCATTCAGCGTCCAATAAGTAAATCAAAATAGAGAGGTGTGTGGTGATCTGAGTGCATCCCTGAGGACTCAGGTGTTCCTGTGTCTAATTGCCTCTTTGGACCCAATCCTGCAAACACCTACATACATGCTTACGCTTATAAGTATTGAAGTCATTGATCCATGTGTTGGGCACTAATTCCCTTGTAACCTTTGGCAATTTACCATCTGTCTTGATTTCTAAAAAATTGGGCTGATTGATTTCCCCCCCCCCCCCCGGTGTGTTGGGAGGATTAAATAGTTAGTATTTGCAAAGCAATCTGAAGATGGAATGCTAAATTGGCCGATATTTGTCTTTAATATTCATGGTATTTACAGGAGGTCAGATAATTTTAAAGGGATGAAGAATATTTCTTGGCAAAGAAATGTGTGAATATACTTTACTGAACTTGCTGCCTGAAGAGTAAAACTTGCTTGTATTTTAGTTGAGGCAACAGCCAAAAGTAGCAAAAATCTTGCTGTCTTTCCTAATGCTCTGATGGACATATTCTTGACTGGCAATTTGATTACAAGTAGAATGTTTGTGTGTTCTTCAGTCCAGTTATGTAATCCTGTTTATGATTCCATTCCAATAAGCTACACTGCCACCTTCCTGTTGTTCGAATAGTTCATTGACATATCCTGTATTTTATTTCAGTCTCCAGGGTGCCCTGACTATAGTATTCTGTCTTTTATGGGTGGATTCCATGGAAGAACCATGGGTAAGAAAAACACTCCCAGTAACCTATATATTTTTGCCCTCGTCCTTTCTCAGATGATATTGGACACAGCAGTGCATATTTATCTCCTTGTATTTATATATTTTAAATGAAAGATTCTTTTGCAATGAATTGGTGATAGAAATACTATCAGTAAAAAAAACCATAGATTTATTAAAATATTTGGAACCTAAATCTGATGCTAATGGAATTTGTTAGAAATGTACTAAAACAGCATTTTATTTCAACTGGAGGTGTAGTTAACTGTGGATTTTCACCTTCGGGAGATGGCCCAATTTCATTCCAGGCCCATAGTTTTGCCATCCACACTATTAAAAATCTACCGTTTTGGGGGGAACCTGTTTTTTTACAGGATATTGTCTGATACCATTTGGTCCTGCCAGTGCAGAAGGGAGAGTTTCATATTTTAAACATGTTACCTAACTGTGCTACTGCTTTGAACTTTGCAGGGCTGTAGCTTGATTTAGAACGTGGTTTGGTCTTATCAATACTGGGAAGATGAAACCCAGATTTAACCGTAGCGGCCATTACCATCCTGTAACCAGATTCTCCTAGCTTTTTTAAAATTACATTTTAAATAGTATAGATGCCATCCAACTCTTCAGAATGATGCTCCGCCTAATAGAAATCCCCAAACCCAATCAATCAGTACTCCAGAATAATCAAATATAAATTAATCTGAACACTGCAGTTAAAACGGAATCATCCAGTTCTTTCCAGTAGCCCAGTAGAAGACAATTTCTCACCTCTCAGAATGTTTCTTTCCTTATTTCTAGTAAGATTTTGTTTCAATTTTTGTTTTTCTGTTTTTTAGGTTGCTTAGCTACAACTCACTCTAAAGCAATTCACAAATTAGACATTCCATCATTTGACTGGCCGATTGCTCCATTCCCAAGACTAAAATACCCCCTGGAAGAGTTTGTGAAAGAGAATCAACAGGAAGAAGCCCGCTGTTTAGAAGAGGTGAGTACTTCTCTGTCTGCATTCTGTTTTCATTTTGAAATAATGAAGTTAGTGGGATTAACTGCTGTTAACTTGGAAGAAAATTTTCAGGAATTGGAACGGCCTTGGATGAAAGCAGTACTCCCTAAGCTGTTACAGTTAATAGCCTGCCTCCGCTGCCATTTAAAAAGAACGGTTTACTATGAAATTATGAATGGTCTGCAGAAATTTGCCCCAGAGTGAAATTTCGTATACAAGGAAAGGTTTGTTTAAAAACATCTGAATTAATTTTCTCTCCCAAATTTGGGAGAGGGGAAATGTGCACAAGGGTGAGCCTCAGTGTGCTGAGTCCTCTGAAAAGCAACTCTGTAAAAGTGACATGGACTTTCCTGCTTTCCTATGTAAAATTTCTGGATTCAGGCTCTGATCCTATAACCAGCTCCATGAAGTTATATGCCGGTGTGGCTCCCCAGTGAAGACAATGAGGTCTGCCTGTGCAGGTGTAGTGGGGTCCTATGCAGAGCCAGTTGCGGGATTGAGGCTTCATTTCCAAACTAAATCTGGAAAGCAAGCTTTGTTCCATTCTGCCTTTTACATCATCGCTAAGGCTACATTTTAGTCACGGCTATTTTTAGTAAAAGTCACAGATCGGTCATGGGCAGTAAACAAAAATTCACAGCCCGTGACTGTCCATGACTTTTACTATATACCCCTGACTAAAACTTTGGGGGCGGGGGTGGCTTGAGGGGGACGGCCCGTGGGGTTGCTCGGAGGAGGTGGGGTTGACGAGGCTGGTGCTTGCTCCCTACCTAGCTCCTGAGCTCCACATGCTCCTCGTATCCGAGCTGCTCAGGTGGCCACCGGGCCAGGCACACCAGCCACTGCAGCAGTCATGGAGGTCACGGAAAGTCATGGAATCCGTGACTTCCGTGACCTCTGTGACAAACACGGAGCCTTAATCATCACTAATAGCAATCCTGCAGTCAGAATATAGCTGATATTTCTGTTGAAGCATAATGCAGAATAGAGTCCAGGTTGCTGTGCTAAGATAAGTAAATGCTTGTTTTATTAGTAGAAATGACTCAGGGCAGACACATGTTGAGTAAAAAGGTGTATGGTTTTTTTTTCATAGCCACTTTTCAGCATGATCTTAACAAAGCTTAAATATTCCCCTTTCATGATTCCCAGTATTCTGGCCAACTCTTCCTGATTATTAGATATTTGTGCTTCAGGAAGAGTTTTATCCTCCTTATAAACCACCTTCTTTCCTCTGCACAATCCTGCATCAAAGCTATGCAGAACATGGTAGGTTTCTGTGTTATTTCTATGAATATTATATCTTCCCCATTTTAGATGCTCAGTGTTATTCTGTATAACTGCATGTGAGTAAAGCAGAGGAGGTTGTTATGGGGAAAACAAACAGGAAATAAAACAATGACAGATAAGGTATTTTTGCCGAGAATACCGAGGGTCCTCAACAGAACAGTGGAGGAGCTATTAATTGGGAAATGTGCCCTTGCATGGCACCAATCAGGCTAGCTAGTTTATTTTTCCAAGACCCAAACATAGGATCAAAAGGATACTAAATCCTTAAAGTCCTCTGTCTAGAGAGGAAAAGGGGTGAGCAGGCAGGAGCAGCTGGACGTAAGGCTCTGACAGAGATACTGAGGATATGTCTACACTGCAATTAAAAACCCGCAGCTGCCCCATGCTAGCTGACTCGGGCTTAAACTAAGGGGCTGTTTAATTGCAGTGTAGAGGTTCAGGCTTGGGCTGAAGCTTGGGCTCTTGGACCCTGCAAGGTGGGAGGGTCCCAGAGTTCAAGGTGCAGCCTGAGCCCAAACATCTGCATTGCAATTAAACAGCCCCTTAGTCTGAGCCACATGAGGCAGAGTCAGCTGGTATGGGCCAGCCGTGGGGTTTTAATTGCAGTGTGGACATACCCTGAGAGTATGCTGCATGGGCTGTCTCTCCCAGCCTAAGAGTAGGAATGGCTCGGCTGATTGGAACTTATCCATAACTTGCAAGGAGAAAATGAAGTTTAAGTAAAGTTCCTGCATGTCAGCCTTATTTGTTATTTTAACCCATTTCTCTGACTACTCTGTTCTTGCTGACTAATAAGTAGTACTTTGTTTTGAAAAGGCTGACCTGTGTTGCTGCATACAGTTTGTGGTTACAGAACTTCCAAGAGAGAATACTCCTGCAAGGAGCCAAGCCAAATTGGCCCTGATAAAGAAGCCATGGTGGGAAACGGGTGCCACAGCCGAGGTACACCCAGTCTGAGGCTATGTCTACACTACTGCGGTAAGTCGACCTATGCTACGCAACTCCAGCTACGTGAATAACATAGCTGGAGTCAACGTACTTTAGGTCGAGTTACCGCAGGGTCTACACCGCAGGGGGTTGGCGGGAGAAAATCTCCTGTCAACTTACCTTACTCTTCTCATCAGGGGTAGAGTACAGGGGTCGACTGGAGAGCGATCTGCAGTCGATTTGGTGGGTCTTTACTAGACCCGCTAAATCGACTGCCAGTGGATCTATCTCAGAGCATCGATCCCTGCTGTAGTGTAGACCTGCCCTGAGAGTGGCAGTGAAGTGGAGGCCCCAAGCCCATCACCTTGAAGCATGCCCTCACAAGAGACTGCAGAGGATTACAAGGCATAGCAGCTCTGTGACCTCAGACAGAACAATGATGAATTTGACACCTCATAACTATTTATATTTCAACAGGTTTGGATGTCCTAAATGAAGCACTATCACTCCACAGCAGGATCATTCAAACAAAAGTGGTGTCCATTATTTCCCTGAGTTTTGCTACAGCTTTCAAACAAGCATTATTGTAAATTAATGTGAGCTGTGTTAAAATGGTTTAAAATTATAGCACTTTAACATAATTAAAATTAAGAAGTAGGTAACCATCCTAATTTCTGCAGCAACCACATGTTAATTTTTTCATCTTAATGTTTGTGGGTTTTGATACCACCAATGCTCTTTGCACCAAAGAAGTCCAGCTTCTGGTGCCAGGAAGGACTAGTTTTTCCTGAGAGGAAACTTGCCATTATGTCTTGGGAGGAAAATGTAATATTCATGTTTGATATGCAGGTGGAAGATCTGATTGTAAAGTACAGGAAAAAGAAGAGGATTGTTACTGGAATAATCATTGAACCAATTCAGTCAGAAGGGGGAGACAATCATGCTTCAGATGACTTCTTCAGGAAGCTACGGGACATTACCAGAAAGGTAAATCAAACATTTAGAGGTCCACTAACTGGTTAGTTGAGTCTGCAAGACTTCATTCCTGCTTCTCAAGTTAACTGGCGTTTTCTCCAGACCATTTCAATGGGTTTCCCATACTCCCCTTCTGAAGACTAACATAAGAGTCCAAACATCCTGGAAGACCGCTAAAATGGCACTGGTGGCAATGATGCATATGTGCTCATACCCAACAGTGCCTCTTCACCAGCACAGTAACACCTCCGGTTCCATTTGAAGTGTTCTCAGAGAGTTAGCAGTGACTTGTTCTGTTGAATAAATTCCCCCACTCTCAAGGGAGACCAAGGGATTGGTCCAGTCTGATAAATCGTGGTTCCACATCAGTGTCCTTAAGCTATAAAGCTAACTTCCATAGAGAGGCTCATGCAATTCCAGGAACAGTAGTTGGGATGGTGAAGAAGTATTTTTCTTTCTGGAACATTTGCACTTGCAAATATAGACCCAGCAACAGTAAAAGCAGAAGTTGAATCCAGATGTAAGTTCAGATGTTCCAGTAAATGACAAAAATGGACAAGATATCTTATGACATTTGGAATATCATGGGAACCATTTAAAAGTGGAGATGAGACCTACCTTTCACTTTCTTCTTGTAAATGTTCCGGGCGAGAAACCTGAATGTGTGTTCATGGAAAAACATGTTAATGACATTTGAGTAACCCTGTTCTGTAGGATGAAGCAGCATAATTTCCCTTTGTTAACAAGTGCTCTCACTGTCCACTCATTTTTCTCAGTGTGGCATCATTTGAGCAGTTTAGATTAGATGGGCAAGTATGAGGCTAAGTCGAGCAGTTTTTGTCTTGCCCAAACTGAGGATGTGCCAATGTTGTAACAATACTGTGTTGAGAACACTTAGTAATCTGTTTTAATGTGACTTTTCAAAATCTCCTTGCCCGCACAGGATCAGTGGAGTAGTCCATTGCAAGTAACATGTTTTTGTTTTGTTTTTTTTAAAAAGGGCTGGAATTTTCAGCTAGTCAGGGTGACCTGATTGGCTGACCATTCCAAAGTGCTTTACGCTACAGAACAGATGTGCTGGGATGTTGTCTGTGTCTATCGAACGTGACTGGCCCCCAGTGTTGTAGGTGGAAACTTTCAAAAGTACAAATGGAAGTTAGGCTCTAAACTCCCATTGACTTTCATTGGGAGTTTAAAGTCTAACTGCTTTTTGAACTTCTTAAAATTGCTCCCTTAGCGTTTTCTAATATCCCTTATAAATGTTTTGATACAGTCTATCTAAAACATGGTTCTTTTCTCTGTTGTCCTCACAAGCTTGTATAGAAACCAGATTATTGTGTACCTTCCTAAAAAATAGCTGAATTTCTTTTGAAGCTGTAGTCACAAAGACGTAAAAGATAAAATATTTTACAGACTGACGTGAGAGAGGTGTTCAAAACAGTTCTCCTGACATATTGTTCTGTGCACTATTCTTTAACTCTTAGTATTTATGTATTTAGTAAGAGAGGTGAATATTTGTTTTGGAAACATGGATTCAAGTTCCCTGATCTCTCAATCTCTCTGAACAGCATGGCTGTGCATTTCTGGTGGACGAGGTGCAGACAGGAGGCGGCTGCACTGGGAAGTTTTGGGCCCATGAACACTGGGGCCTAGATGACCCAGCCGATGTGGTAACATTTAGTAAGAAGATGATGACAGGAGGATTTTTTCACAAGGAGGAGTTCAGGCCCAATGCTGTAAGTGTTTTAGTGTACCTTGGATTCTGTAGACCTAAGTGTTAATGAGTGAAGGAAGATGGTCCATTTCTGGGAGTGATTCTAAAATATGCTGAACCTTGGGACATGCTTCTGTCATCAAATGCCTGGTGAATAGTATTGCTGCATATATAATAAACTCAGCTGTCCTGCAACTGAGTTCATCTGATATGTGGCAATGCACATGGCTTATTTGAGTACGATGGAGCTATTATTTGACACACACATTCTGTATACAGTAACTCCTCACTTAACGTTGTAGTTATGTTACTGAAAAATGCGACTTTAAGTGAAATGATGTTAAGCGAATCCAATTTCCCCATAAGAATGAATGTAAATGGGGGGGTTAGGTTCCAGGGAAAAAATTTTTTTGCCATACAGTACATTACAGTTCAGTACTATAGTTGGGAGGTGCCCCCGCCTTGCCCCACACAGGCATAGCCCACTGGCACTGGAGACAATGAGGCAGGCAAGGAGGCTGAAGGTGCGGTAGGCTAGGAGAAGCACGTTGCACAGCAGCAGCGGCAGCTTCCCCTACTCTGCAAGCACCAGGGGTGGGGGGCTCAACCCTCAGCCTGCCCATGCCACCCCTTCACCCAAGCCTCCACCCGTAACTCGCCTCTTCTCCCCCCCCCCTTTACTCCACACGCCGCGACCTCGCTCCTCCCCACTCCCTCCCCTGCCTCCTGCCCGCTGCAATCAGCTGGCTTGCAGAGTTCAGGAGGGAGGGGGGAGGAGCGAGGACATGGCACGCAGGCTCCCCCTACCTCCTGAATACCGCAAGCCAGCTGATTGCCGCAGGCAGGAGGCAGGGGAGGGAGAAATGAGGGCATGGCACACAGGCTCCCCCTCTCTCCTGCCTGCGGCAATCAGCTGATTTGTGACGTTCAGGCGGGAGGATTCGGCGCGCAGCCTCCCCCTCCCTCCTTTGCCTCCTGCCCATGGCAATCAGCTGGCTTGCGGCATTCGGGAGGCGGGGGAGGAAGGAGGAGCCTGCGCACTGAGTCCTCGCTCCTCCCCTCTCTCTCCTGAACACCACAAGCCAGCTGATTGCCGCAGGCAGGAGGCGGGAGGAGGAGGGGGGAGGCACTGATCCGCGGGGTCGGTGGGCAGGAGGCACTGTGTGGGGGCGTAGGGGAGCTGATGGGGGGGCTGCCAGCTGTGGACAAAGAAGGCAGCCAAACAACGTTATAGTGAAGCATTGCACAACTTTAAATGGAGCAGGGATGCAAGATCAAAACAACGTTAAGTGAGAGGACGTTAAGTGGGGAGTTACTGTAGTTTCACAGGCACAGACAGTGGGCCTAGTTCTCCATGCCCTTACACTAGTTTAACTACAATAAAGTTCTGCTTCAGTGGACTTACGTTCGTATAAAACTGGTGTCAGGGAGTGGAGAATCAGGTCCGGTATTTCTAATATGCTTTATTTTCAGCACCAAATGTGAGTAAGAATTGATCCTGTACTTTTGGGAGCTATATTTCTTTTCTTCAAGATCTGCAGATTCTTTTATTCAGAATTTTTTAAGACAATTAGCAGTCTGTGCATAGTTATAAACTTAACATGTGGAAACTGAGCCAATGGGACAACAGTGGAAACACTGAGGCAAAACCACACCATGCTAACTGCTGGCCTCAGTTACACAAACATTCATTTCAGTGAGGTCACAAAGGACAGGGTGCCATTCTCAGCGCAGAGTGGCTTCTCCCTAGTTCTTCCTAAATGCTGTGGATCTGCTCTTCTGGGCAGGCTTTCTGTTCCTACTGCACAGAAGAGGCGCCTAGTGTTCATTTCTGGTGCCCCAGAAATTTGTTGATATCCATGTGCTCACTTTCCTTTGTGTAGAGCATTGCTTTGATTCAAATTGCCTCTCACCATCTTCCACAATTTTTTCCCCCCTCTCCCTCCAGCCATATCGGATTTTTAACACCTGGCTTGGAGATCCCTCCAAGAACCTCATGCTTGCTGAAGTCATTAACGTTATTAAGAGGGAAGACCTTCTAAACAATGCAACCCATGCAGGGAAAGCTCTACTAGCCGGGCTGTTGGACTTACAGGTGACTTACAGGGTTCAGGAGGGGATTCCGATCTGGGGCAGAGGGTTCAGGATGCAGGCTCCAGCCAGGCTGTATTTACCAAAGGCGGCTCCCAGTTGGCAGCACAGCAAGGCTAAGGCAGGCGGAGGCCTGGCCAAGTGGCTCTGAACGCTGCACGTGCCCAAAGGTGCTGCCTCTACATCTCCCATTGGCCACAGTTCCCAGCCAATGGGAGCTGCAGAGCCGGTGCTGAGAGCAGGGGAAACATGCAGCGTTTCCCTGATCGCCCCTGTGCCTAGGGGCTGGACATGCCGGCTGCTTCTGGGAGCTACGCGGAGCTGACTGGACTTTTAACGGCCTGACAATCCTAGCTTCCTGGTGAGCCAGCACTCGCGGCTCCAGCCCCACCGGGGAGGTGTGGGGGCGCTGAAGTTTGTGGCTTCTAGCCCAGGGCATAGAGACTTGCTGCAGGCCGGATCCAGGCCACGGGCAGTAGGTTCCCCACCCCTGGACTAGATGATCACAATAGTCCCTTCTGGCCTTAAAGTCTATGAGTCTGAGTTCTACTATGTGGTGTACAGTCAGTTTACACAGGTTTAATTGTCCTAGTTTTATTGTTTTAAGGTTAAGTATCTCCTTGTACTACAGAAGTCCTACTTGTCTTCTAGACAAGAAAACGAAGAGATGGTGGGCCTTTTCCATCGCAAGTATTAGAGTTTTTATCGACTGAGGTCTTTATCGCACTGCTCAGCATAGAGTCTGAGCCCCATTGTGATCACCTGCACACTGCCTCATACATACAATCCTGGTGCATTCACTGAATTTGTTTTTAATACAAATAAAATCTGGGCTTACTGATGCCTTTACAATAATCAGGGCAATCTGTACTAGCACAAAAGGTTTTTGAATGGGTATTTATTGTTAGATACTAAGCTAATGCTAGAAGTACTTTTGAACTGAAAATCTATTGGCACTTAGAAGCTGTGTGACTAAGATAGGGGAAATGTTTGTCCAATCTGTGAATAGTAGGTGGGCAGAGAGGAGCACAGTCAGCACATTTGTTTGCAAATGGTTGACGCTGTTCTCCCTCAGGATCTACTCATTAATGATCCTGCCTAAGCAGACAGGGAGAAGTGACAATGTGGTTTGTTTTTCTTTGAGATTTATGGGGCAAATTAAAATTGTTTACTCTTAACTTCAGTTTGCAGGATTTGTGTCCTGAAGCTGAGTTATGATGGGTTCAGCCTGTGGACATGACAGATCTCCCTGCCTCGGCTTCTGTACTAAACTATTGATCATGGGTTGTTGTGGTTTTTTTGTTTTTTGTTGTTTTTTTTTTAATTAAAAGCAATCCTATAGAATATACCAGACATTAGTTCAATGTGCTGCACAGAGACAGTCGTACATAAGGCCATCTCCTCAAAGTGTGGTGCATATAAAATATAATGGATTCAAACAAGAACTGGATAAGTTCATGGAGGATGACTATTAGTCACGATGGTCAGGGATGCAACTCTGTGCTCAGAGCAACCGTAAACCTCTGACTACCACAACCCGGAGAGGAAGATGGGGTGGATCGTTCCAAAATTGCCCTGTTCTGTACACTCCCCCTGAAGCTCTATTGGGCCACTGTTGGAGACAGGATATGGGCAAGATGGACCATGATCTGACACAGTATGGCAGTTCTTATGCTCTTATATTGGGAAATGAGATTTTTCTTCCTATACAGAAATTCCCGCTGTTGCCCTTTTTCATTTTTCTCTTTTCATTAAAAAAGGCTATGTCCCAACCACACAGCAGTGCATGCTTCCTTGGGGAATAAAGAGCTAAACTCTTACTAGTCTCACTTAGAAAACAAAGTTATCACTTCACTAGAAATAAGCATCATATAGGCCAAGGGGTTGAATATACCTACTGTGCATATGTATTTTTAGCAACTGAATATATTTGTGTCTAGCAAAACTTGCAGCTTATTGCAACATGAAGATAAGCTGGTTTCTAGCACCATTCAATAAGCGGTTTGGGCTCAGATTTGCCTTGGCAGTATCCTAAATGTATAGAATGGGTGCATTTTAAAAATCCAAGTAAATATTGCCTATTGATCCTGTTCTGTGGTGTAAACTCTGTCAGACTCCTTTACATCCTTATGAGAGAGAGAAAACACACATTTCTACCAGCCATAGACATCTAATCTTCTGATTACTAAACTCTCCAGCAGCACCAGGCAGTTATTGCAGCTGGGTAAATAGGTCATAGGGCCCTATGTCAGAAATTAAAACTGTGTAATATTTCCATGTCTGCAGAAACTAAGAAGGCAAAGTTTCCAGTTTGTAGAATGCCAAGGGGCACAGCTCACCAGTAAAATGCCCTGGAGTCTCTGCTGGAAAGGTCTGACAGCAGATATAAGAGTAATGTTCCCATAACTCTTTATTCTAGGCTCGTTACCCACATCTCATCAGCAGAGCGAGAGGACGAGGGACATTCTGTTCGTTTGATACTCCAGATGATACAACTAGGAACAAGCTAATTGCAATAGCCAGAAACAAAGGTATGATAAAGTCTGTCCGCATGTCCGCTTTCAGTATCACATCCCCTGCATTTTTCTCCTGTGGCGTATGAATGAAAAGTTCCAGAAAATTTTGTTTTCCCCAGCTGTGGAAATAACATACTATTTCTGTAAGCACGATGCCAAAGCCTCAAGTTGTTTTCACATTCGGGATGTACGACAACAGAAATGTTCCCCTTATGTTCTACGTACAGCCTAATATCACTTCAGTGGAGATTATAATTTTTATATTAAAATAGAGGCTAGTTCTACCAAGGCTGTTTTTTGTTAGTGAATACATTTACACCACCACGCTAATTTATCATGTATTTATAAGTAATATTTTATAATGCCATTTATAATTTGAATTTTTTAATTAGAAAATGAGATCTTTTTTCTATAACAGTTGAATGTTCTAGTTAGGCTGGTAATACGCTAAATGTATTTGTGTATCGAAAACCACATAATCGTGTGTGTGTGTGTGTGTGTGTGTGTGTGTGTGTGTGTGTGTGTGTATCCCTATATAATCCACTGTTCTTGCGTCGTAGCTTACAATAATTTATAGTTTATAGAACAGTCTAGGGTTGCCAGCTGGATGAATTCCTGGAGGTTTCATCACATGACATGATCTTTAATTAAAGATTAATCTTTAGGTCCTGGAGACTCCAGAACAATCCTGGAGGGTTGGCAACCATATCCCTGTCACACAGTCCCTCCTTCCCCTACCTTCAGTTGAAAATCGGCTGGCAATCTCATAGGATGCCCATGGAACAATGGATTTGAGAAACCTACATCATGTGACACTGTACCTGTCCCATGAGGTATTGCAAAGCCTTCCCAAAGCATCCTGTGGCCAGTGTCACAGTGGGATAGCTATCCATAATGCACTGCTCTCTGTGTCAATGCAAGAGTTGCTAGTGTAGAAGCACTCGGCCGACACAAGGAGCATAGTGTGGACGTGCAATAGCGGTTTAATTAAAGCGGTTTAGTTAAGGTGGCATAACTCTGTAGTGTAGACATGGCCAGCTGAGCAACAGAGATTTCAACAGTACTGCAGACTTTGATTGGGAGAACGGATAGATTGTTTCAGAATCAGGAGAACGCTTCACATTTTTTTAAAAAACTTAACAGGGATTAAATGATTGGCCAGTCCCTTTGGACGGTTACCCTTGACCTCCTGTACTCAACAGTGTATTAAATACAAAAACGTCACACCAAAGATGAAAACTAGCAAACATCTTGTTCTGTGATGTAGGCCGTGACTGTGTTAAGAGTATTAATGATCGTTTTCAGTCGTTGTCACTGCCTGAGCATCACTCTCTTTGTGATACTATTTGGCCTCCCTTGTCACGGCTAGGATTACTTCCAACATTTCAAACATCTGGTGAACAGCATCAAACAGCTACCATGCTGCTTATGTTTGTTGTTGTGTCAGGTGATCAGCTCCAGGCCCCGCTGCACCACTGAAACCCCATTTATGGCTTTACATGGGTCTGCAGTGCTGTGGAGAAGCTTGTACTGGCCCTCCGCACTGCGGTGAACTTCATCCTGAGAGAATGGTATGTGTTGTGTATCCTACAAAGAGGGAAGTCACTAAGGTACGTCTTATTGCCTTAGGTGTTGTGCTGGGAGGCTGTGGCGACAGATCGATCCGTTTCCGCCCAACTCTGATCTTCAAGGATCACCATGCGCACCTCTTTCTGAACATCTTCAGTGACATCTTAGCAGACTTCAAGTAAACACACATTTTCCTTGCACTGAACAGTCCTGTCCTGTCCTCTAAGATTATGAAATTAGTTTACTTAATTGATATATATTTTCACTTACAGGACAAAACGTGAATTCATAAAATGAAGCTGTTGTTTTTTTCCCATGCTTACCAGCAAGTCAGGCTGCTTTAAACTGAAACTCTGGACGCACATGGAGCTTCGGAGTTTCACAGACCCCCAGCAAGTGCATCCAAATGCCTGTGCTCTGAGCAGTATGTTTGCAAGGGATATTGCACTTGTTGAGTGCTAGATTGCACTCCATTTTCAGCCTTGGGTCAGAGCAGGAAACAAGGAATAACCCTACAGATGCACTGCTTTGCATATTTGATTATTTAAACATAACACAATAATATCTATATTTTCATAGGTAAATGCTGTAACTTTCCATTTTCCACTTTGTGTCCAGACGAAGCAGCAGGTCTTGTGAGTGTGGGGTAGAAGCTTAGGAGATGTGTCTGCCAAGCAGAAAGTGCCATTGTCTGACAGTGACTGGGAGGAAAGAACAGATGTTTCAAAGTAAGCTCTGCTTTCCAGCACTGCCAAGTACGGTATTTCAGAGAATCATTTCCAGCTGTGTTCCCATAAATACTAACACACAATCTGCCATTCCAGACTGGGCCAAGGGACCATCAGATCTGCTATCCTGCCTTTGGCCTATACCTAGTTCTTCAGAGGCACTGATGCATCTGGCCAGTTGAGCAGTACATGGAAGTGATGGGGGGAATAATTCCTTTCTGGCCCGTGATTAGTTATTCCTAATGTAAACAGTCAGCCTTGTGCACACAAACCTGTACCCAAAGGTTTCTGAATTGCTGAAACTTAGGAAATAAAATGAAGCATGTACTGCCGCCTTATTTTAGCAATCTAAAATGTGTTGGGCTGCAGGATTATTTAACTGGCTTGCCCATAATATGCAGCCATTGATTTAGCAAAATTTCTAAGCAAATATTCAAGATACTTTGCAAAACCACAGATGCATTGTTTTGTACCGAGCCATTACTTGACATCAGATCTGTTGTGATGGAGTCCTTACTAAGTGCACAGTTCTAATGCAAAATAATTCCATTGTTTTCGTATATTTCTTCTCTCACACTTGAGGGGTCCTTTAGAAAATCACAGGATCTATAAATGTCAGTGGTCTGTTAATCTGTTCACTATCAGACAGTTGTTTTGGGGTAGCTCCTTTATATGTCTTTCCTCGATCTAGTAGAAAGGATATTTTCATTAAGCTGATGTGCTGAGCTAATACTGTTATGTATTCCCTTTCTCTTCACTAGTGAACGTTTGAATTTTGACTGAATGATGACTGAACATTATTCAGGGTGAAAAATATTTTGAACTGATTTGTGAATTTTTCATGTCCTGAAACAATAGATAAGTATTACAGATTAAACTATTAAGCTCCCAGTGGCCAGTAGGTTCTACAGTGCAATTCAGTGGAAGCACTTAAATATTTAGGTTGAGACCTGCACATAGGCGATTTAGACATACGTTCTGATAAGTTCAGTGAAAGATGTGTCTAAGTCTTCTGGTCTGCTTTGAAAATATTTCTGCCTAACAAGTAACTTTCATAATTACTGGCAACTAGCACCCAAGGAAATTCACTTCTGATGATTTAAAAATAAGCAGGTTCATGTAAGCCTGTCTGTGCTACACACTGTTCTAGAACTTGTTGGTCAGAATTTTCATAGTGTAGACAGGGCTTTTGACTGTAAGTTTTCTGATGATTATCTGTACAAGTTCATAGTTAGGGAAATAGCCAGCAAAAGTCAGGGTAAAACTTGGAATTGTATGTAGATTACAAAAGACTTGATGGAGGGTTAGTGAATAACTGTACAGTGAAACCTCATTGTCATCACAGTCCTAGTAGGTATAAAGCTATCAAGAAGAAAGTCAAACTAAGAAATTCCTCATTTGACAACATTTTGGGAATTAGTTCATTCAACATATCAGTGCAGTAGATTTTAGTAAATGTCTCTAGCAAGTCTTGTACTTCTACAGAATCAAAGGTCCAGTAATGAAGTCTTATCACAACTTCACTTTTATTATAAATACTCTAGGTGTTTTTAATAACTTTTACTGACACTCAGTAACTGTGTAAAATTGTGCACAATGTATGTTGATCAGATTATGTTAGAAAACAAACTCAGAGAGCACTGCAGCCTAAGCATAATAAAGTAATATTGTTTACAGCATATTGTGGACAGTGCCAAATAAATGTTTAAACAAAAATACCTAACTGCACTTCATGATGTAACTGGTGGTAATGTACACGAATCCATGAAATAAATAAGTTTTTCCTGTGTAATCAGTATTCTTAAATAAAATATTTATAATTGAACTCCTCCAGTAAGTAGCCCTTTTTATTGTTAGAAATACACTTTTTAAATAAAAATATACAATCATAAATGTTATGCTCACTACATAGTTCTGTATTTGAATATACTCTATGGAGGATTGTACACCATACACATAGCCCACTCATTCAGGTGATTCCTCTGGCTGCATTGGTATTTAAGCCAAGAGGAAGCACAAGCCAACATGACTGCTTCATCATTTCCTTTTGCTTTACTGCAGTAGTATTGAGTTCTGCCAAGCCATAGGAATGATGTGAACTTCCCCTACTGGCTCTGCATTAGTAGACTGCAAATCAGGGTTGATCTGAGGGCAGGTCTTCACTACAGGGGGGGGGTCGATTTAAGATACACAAATTCAGCTACGCGAATAGCGTAGCTGAATTCGACCTATCGGAGCCGTCTTACCCCGCTGTGAGGACGGCAGCAAAATCGACCTCCGCGGTTCACTGTCAACGGCGCTTACTTCCACCTCCGCTGGTGGAGTAAGAGCGTCGATTCGGGGATCGATTGTCACGTCCCGACGAGACGCGATAATTCGATCCCCGAGAGATCGATTTCTACCCGCCGATTCAGGCGGGTAGTGTAGACCTAGCCTGAGTGATGTGTTTAAGTGGTGGTGATTTTCCCCCTAAAATACCCAAAAAAAAGAGCCACGGGCGAGGTGTGGAAATAACCCTGAAAATTATAGCTAATTCTTCCAATGTAAATGAAGATTGAGAGCTGAATTATTTGCCATTGTCCTAGGTTTGCTCCATGAAGTAAAAATGCATGACAGATAAAAAATGCTGTAAGGACTTGACTTAAGCACTTCCAGAACAACTCAACATTTGTAAGTTTTTCTTGTATTTGTGATAGAAATGTTAGTGTTACAATCCAGCAGACTTTTCACGTACAGGTCTTTGATTTATATTCAGCGCTGAGTGAGCTCCTTCCAGATGACTATCGTTTCATTCTCTGAATCAGTAGTTTTCTCAACATCAGTTGATTAAGTCTCACAACACACCAGCAAGGTAGATGTACTTACGGGTGTTGAGGATGCATTTAAAAAAAAAATCTAAGAAATTATCCATTTCATAGATGGGGATACTGAGACCTAGAGTTTAAATATCAGTCAGCATTCAGACAGTGAGTCAGTGATAACTGGGATTAGAACATTTTACTACAAACTCCCATTTCTTTACTGTAGACACAATTCATCCCCACCTTCAGACCTCAAGGTTCACAGTACATCAGTGAGCAAATCCTGCCTGGTTCAGCACAGTGGAGGGAGCAGACATAATCCCTGCAAAGTCCTACTATGAACTTTATCCAGTTATAGCAGGATTTCACAAGACAGGTTTGAAGGTGCCCTGGGAAATGCTCCTACAAGCAGAAGCGAAGTGCACTTTGTGCACATCATGCTGCTGTGACTGCAGCATGTAATCCATTTGATAGAGTGGGGTAGGGTTACATCTCCATCCCTTAAGGTATGTCTAACACTTCAAACTGGGAGTATAATTCCCATCTTGAGGAGACATAACTATGCTAGTTCTGATCTAACTAATGCACTAAATGTAGCTGTGGCAGCAGGAGGTGGTAGCCACCCCAAATATGTGCCTAGCATCTTAGACAGGTTTGTACTTGGCATGGCTAGCCCCTCCCCGCCCCTTGTGCCTCCGTGGCTATGTTCTATTTTTAGGGCTAGTCTACATTGGCAACGCTAAAGTGCTGCCATGGCAGCGCCTTAACGGGACTTGTGTGGTTGCGGCAGAGCGCTCTAAAGTGCTCCCAGAACTCTAAAGAAACCACTTCCACAAGGAGTATAGCTCACAGTGCGGTCTACACTGGCACTTGACAGCACTGAAACTTGCTGCGCTCAGGAGGGGTGTTTTTTTCACACCCAAGCGAGAAAGTTGCAGCACTGTAAATTGCCAGTGTAGATAAGCCATTAGTGTGCTAGCTCAATCATAGCTAGTAGAGATGCCTTCTCAAGCTGGGAATCAAACCCCAGCTCAAAGTGCAGACATATCCTTAGGGACATGGCAATCTCACATTGGCTGGCCTTTTATCCTAGCACTCATAAGATCCTGCCTTGCAGCTTGTTCCCTAATCCTTATCTTTCTTCCTCCACTCTCTTGCATACCAGTGCAGCAGAGAGGATTTTGCACTAACGTGCAGTACGTTTTTAGGAATTATTTGACTTTAGGCAAAACATTTGACAGTGAGCCTGCCCCACACTCACCCCAGGGTAAGGCTCACTGGGCCAAATTTCAGTGAGTGATGTTGTAACGTGATACATCAGCTTGCAATGCCACTAGGTTTGGGGGCCCTCTCAAAAAGGGCTCCTGGGCAAACTGCCCTTTTGCCCCACCCTGGGTTGCCCTGAGTCCATGTTTTCTCCATGTACAGGCCTCCTTCTCATTATGGAATAAATCTTGCTCCTGATTTCCAGCTGGCTGGTAAGGATTATTCCCCACCCAAGGCCATGGAGCAGTAAAGCTGCTGTCTTCAGTTGGTAGGGGGGAAAATAGAGGATTTGAATAGTGGTTCTTCCAGCCTCCCCAGGTGCACATAGCTGTGCAAGTAGTTGCGGGGGTGGGGGATGGGACTTTATATGCCCTCTGTGAGACTGCCAAAAGCCAACACAAACACAGATACTGCTTCTCTAACCAGAGCATTCCATATCTGGAGAGGCACTGGGCAAGATTTACTCCTGTGAACTTTCATGCTATGTGAAGTTGTGCAGCTTTAATTAAACAACTCCCACTATACCATATGGTTTGCTTGTGTTAACACTTGTAATTTTTCACATGATAGTAATAAAGGTAGCCATTACATTTTTATTAAAATACATACTGTGCTGTATAAATCTGCTTAATTATCTGTCATTCTATATCAGTAAGCAACACAACTGGAGTCTGTTAAAACTTTATACAGTACAACTTTGTGTTTAATTTGTGATAAGTACAGTAAACAGCAAAAAAGCAAATTTATTCTAACTGTAGTCCAGTCAGTGAAAGGATATGTTGAACTGATGTGCCATTTAGCTCCTGTATGGGCACTGTTGCTGTTGAAAGATCCCAACCAGTGATGAAATGAAGCTGTGCATGCACACACTTTTTATAAAATCTCAGCCCAATTCAAATATTTCCATGATTCTTTATGTTCTAATGTAAATCTTTTAAAAATAACATTTCCCTGCTGTTTTTGCAACCCACATATTACGATGCTACGCCTAAGAAAATGAAATTGACCGTTTCAATTGGTTAAATTGAAAAAGAAAATCCCAACAGAGCATAAGCACTGAAAAATAAATGCTTACAATTCTGTTTCAATAACCTAAGATATTGTCTATAGAGCAGGGTAAGAAAATATTTTTTAAACTTGAACAGCGACCTGATGATGTGTCTGTAAATAGTACTACTGTAAGATACTTCTCGTCAGAATTTTTGATCCTTTTCACTGTGTACACAAGTTAAAATGCTTTACTAGGGCTCTTGAGACACTGTTCAGCTACTTTATTTGCTTTCACATAGTTGAAGTAGATATTCTCTTGCAACATATTTTTCCTCCAAGCAAGGTTTAGAGCCTTGTGAAGATCATCCAAGCATTGAACCCACAAGCCACAGATGAACAATGGCCAAAATTCACTCAGGATCCTATTAACACGTTTTGATCTGACATAAGAACTGTTAAAGAAAAAAGTGAGTGGCACACTTCCCAGTTGGTGCCAGTCCAGAAGACAAGGGACTGAGCAAGCAATTCCACCGCATCCCCATGACAATATTTTTGCAAATCCTTGTACCAGGATACCGTTTTAATAACTTACTAATATTTCATGTTAATATAAATAATTAAGACTTTCCTGATCAAAAGTTGATATAAATTGAAAGTGCAGTCTCACAAGAGACTAAAAATGGCACAGTGGGCTGCTACGGTTGTATCTATGATAGCAAATTATATTTGCTCAGTTTTACCAATAAATATTTTTTAACTGCCATCCTACAGTCTGAAAGCCAAGCTGAGAGAGCCACACAAAAAAACCACCACCATGCTCGACTGCAACTGCACATTAAGGTGAAACAATTAAGATTTCAACTGTGTAAGTTACCATCAGACATGAGTATTAAACTATATTTCTTTACATAATGGTTGTGTGTAGGATAAGATTCCGCTTTCATCTGAAACTAGTTGTACAGGAATATCTATCTAGTGGGTTGCTACATCACTGTATCCCCTTTATCGAAACACCGGTGTGCATATTTGCTCATAGAGGTTTTGTATTTGAGTGCTTACAAATCTATTAAGCTATGGATGTGATGAATTCAATGAAGAGCAATGGAAAACATTAAACAAACTAGACTCTTGGAAAATGTTGGTCATTGCATCTGAGTTACTAAAATCCTCCAAATATTTGGGCAAACCTCTGTTTATCCACAATATGGCCAAATGTTAGAGTAAAATATAAAACCTGTGTACTATTATGCTGTTTAAACTGGAGCAGTACTTCATTCTTGGCATCTCCAGTGTCATCCAAGGTCATCACACTTTCAACTGGACAATAAATTTCTTTCCTTCTTCCCCAAAATGTCAAGTGTGCCACTTTTACCATAGTGCCAGCTTCATTTAAGTACATCAGTCCAATCATTCGTCTGAGAAAATAACTTATACCATACAGCATTGCAGCAGCAAAGCAAGCAGTGCCAGTGACATACAACACAAAAGCCTGAGAAACTTGTTCCTGCAGATAGAGGTGATAGACAGGCGGGAGGATGACTATGGTTATAGCAGTCTGTAGCAACTTCATTCTTGAAAATATTCTACAATATTTAATTCCTGGAAACTTGTAGACCAGTTTGAACTGTTCTTTGTTCTCAATCATCGACTTGTCCAAGACTCTGTTAGTGGGGGTTAAACTGCCAGTACATCTGTAGGGTGCCAGCCCTGTCCCAGGATAAAAATTAGCACTGTCAGGTTGCCATCTCTGTGGTTGTAAGAACATATGGGTCCCAAAGCAACGGGCTAGGCACGTGTCTTCTCTTTTCCACAATCTTGTTGAAAGCTCCCTTGGTAGAGATCTCCCAAAGGAAGGTAGCAAATGGAGTCTAGTCCTAATTTTGAAGATTCCAGCCTAAAAGAAAACATTCCCATACCACACCATTAAATCCTTCAATACTGGCATTACAAGAGAATTGCAATTATTACAATATTTGTCTCTTAAGCAGCTTGAGGACAATTGGTGTATAGAAGTTACATTCCTAGCTTGTTCTAAGGGAATTGGTGAAGCTCATGTTTGTGTTGAGAAACTTAGTCATGTGCAGATTTCAATTTGAGGCCTGTTTACACAGCACAAAAGAGCCAAAATTACTTGCTATAGAGGTGTAGATCTGATCAGAAGCACCTGAATGCACAGTGTATACAGGCTGAAGGGCCCAGGGGTGCCCCATATCCTCTCTTTAGGGCAGCAAGGTGACCAGCACCAGCCCCAGCACACTGTGAAACGTCATGATGCCTGTCGGGGCTGTCCAGGCGCTAGGTAGCGCCACCTCCCCGGCGTGTCTGCCGGCATGGTGCTAAGTGCTTCCCTCCGAGGAAACTTTACTACCGCGCCTTCCCTCTCCCGCCGTTTAGGGCGGCCTGCCCCCCTCTCCCCAGCACAGCTGCTGCTGGGGCCGGACCTTGAGAGGCGGAGTATTAGCGCTGGGGGGCGGGGCCCGTCCCGCTGGGCGCCGTGTACAGCGCCTAGCACCGAGCACTGCTGCGAATCCCGCCAGGGCCGTGCCCCGCGAGCGGGCGCTGGGCCCGAGCGGCGCCTCGTGCCGCAACCGCAAGCGAGGAGAGCACCGGGCCGCATCCCCCAACGCCAGCCCCCGGCCCCTTACCATCTCAACGCGGAGAAAGGATACGCGCCTGCGCCGCCGCTACCGTCGCTCTACTGCGCCGGCGCCCTGTGGAACCACGTCACGGCTGGCGCGTGGCACTGTGGGCGGGCTCGTGGGGGTGGCGGCCTGCGGGCGCCTTTCGGTGGAGCTGTTTGGGTTCCCGGCATCCACCGCGGCGGGGTCGCGCAGAGCCGGAAGCGAGTGCAGCTCCCGGCTGAGCCACCTCATTCATCCGCAGTATGGCGGCGCCGGGCAGCAGCGTCCTGTGCCTCTTCGATGTGGACGGGACCCTGACCGCCCCCAGGCAGGTGAGCCGGCGGGGGCGTCCCTGGGGCTTCGGACCTGGAGGGGGTCACAGGGAGAGGGGTCTGGAGTGGGCTGGGGGGTCACATGGAGGAACGTGTGGGAGGTTATGGGGTTGGGGTGGGCTGTGGGGGATATAGGGCTGGGCTGATATGGGGTGTGGGGGAGGTTATGGGGTTGGGGTGGGCTGTGGGGGATATAGGGCTGGGCTGATATGGGGATGTGGGGAGGTTATGGGGTTGGGGTGGGCTGTGTGGGATATAGGGCTGGGCTGATATGGGGGTGTGGGGGAGGTTATGGGGTTGGGGTGGGCTGTGGGGGATATAGGGCTGGGCTGATATGGGGTGTGGGGGAGGTTATGGGGTTGGGGTGGGCTGTGGGGGATATAGGGCTGGGCTGATATGGGGGTGTGGGGGAGGTTATGGGGTTGGGGTGGGCTGTGGGGGATATAGGGCTGGGCTGATATGGGGGTGTGGGGGAGGTTATGGGGTTGGGGTGGGCTGTGGGGAATATAGGGCTGGGCTGATATGGGGTGTGGGGGAGGTTATGGGGTTGGGGTGGGCTGTGGGGGGATATAGGGCTGGGCTGATATGGGGTGTGGGGGAGGTGGTTGGGTTGGGCTGTGGGGTTACATGGGGGACATATGGGAGGTTATGGAGTATAGGGATGAGCTGGGGGGGAAGAGTCTGGAGTTGCAGGGCAGAAGGACCTGGGCAGGTGATTATTAGGGGAGTCTCTGGCTGGACTAGGAGCTTGGGGAGGGCATAGGGTCGGTTATTGGGGTGAGAGATGTGGTTTGGGCGGGGTTATCAGTGATACGGTCTCGGACCAGTCAGTTCTGACTCCTAACATATGCAATTGACAAACCCTGAGAGCTACACTATACAGGGTTTTGGAGCTGTGTTCCTGCTCAGCTCCAGGCAAAAACCTGCAGCTCCACTGCTCCGCACTCCAGCTCTGGGCTCCGCTCCAAAGCCCTACTATCAAAGACCTAGAAAATAGCAGTTTCCAGTCCCACCAAAGATCTGGCACCTACAATTGCCCTCCTGTGCTAACATTCCCTGCATCACTTTTACACCAGTAGGGGGACCCTGTGTTACAGTCATGTTCTTTTCATGCTGAGTTTGTCATGTTGATGGAAGATGGGAATGTTGCATTTTAGTATTATGGCTTGTCAACACCATGTGACAGTGACTTGTGATTAGAGCTGTGCAAATAACTGATTTCCTCACTCCCTCAACTCAACTGGCTATGCTGAAAAATTGGAGAGGAAAATAGTTTCAGGTTGATGTGGGATGAACATTTTTTTAACTTTTCAGTTAACCAAAATGTTAAAAAAAAATAGTTTGGGTCAAACTAAATATTTCATTCTGTTTTAGAGCTTTTTAAAACTTTTAAAAAATAAAACTGACGTAAAATTCAGAACAAAACTCATTTCAAATACAAAAAAAATCAAAACTCTTTTTAAAAGTTTTTTGGTATGAAACTGTTCTGCAAATTTGTCATGCCTTTGCATTAATTTTTGGTTGACCCAAATCTATATTCTTCAGTAAAAATAGGTTTTGGCTGAAAATATTCACACAAGTTGCACTTGTGATAGATTTAATATTTGTATTAAAGCTAATGTTAAAAAAAAGTATATAAACCTAGGTTGGGAAAAGAGTGTTTACATCTTAGATTAGCCACATATACAAAGTTATTTTTTAAAAGTCATATGATACATAGAGTACATAATCTGCAATAACCCAAATTTAGGTGAATAGATTGAACAATACAGTTTAGGTATTAGAATTCGAATACTTGGGTACATCACTCATGAAAAGTTGTACAGAGATTTGGTTGTGGAAAGCAAAATACATCAATGAGTGGGGATTGTCCCCCAGTAATTGAGAATTAGGTTGGTTTTCCATTTAGAAAATACAACTTAGATAATTTTTCACTTGACCACAGCTCAAAGAGCCACTACACTACAAAAATCATTTGTTGCTGTGACATCCTGATCGCCAGTTCTGTCCCATGTGCAAACTCTGAAAGAGTAGCCACCCAGAAACTTAGGGCTTTGTGACTAGTACTCTGTGTTGCTATTTTTAATGATGAGCCCTGTCCATTCTGATTTAGGTGACTTTTGAGACTGGAGACATGGATTAAAACAAACACCACATGATATTATAGTGCATACTGCTAAATGGGAGACTGCTTGACTAGTTCACGTGAGGCCTTTGTCTGATAAACTGGTACAGTAGTCCAGAAAGGATAGGAACCGGTACACTGAGGGTCGGAGTGGGAGAGGAGTTGTTACATAAAGCAAGCTTAAAGTATCCATTGCTGCCACATGGGATGAGTTCAGTGTCAGTATTGGGATTCTGCTTTAAGAAGCATGTTGTGTTGTCAGCTCCAATGTTTAACTGTCACAGGAGCATCTTTCCTTAATTATTCCAAAACCCCTCTGCTAGCACTAATTATATTACACTGGAGGATGGATTTTGTTGAACAGACATTAATAGAACTCACTTTGAGATTCAGAAAAATAAATAAAAGTGCAGTTCATGTTTTTTTTCCCCAAAGGGCTGGAATATTTATTTTCTATTGATTTAAAAGTAACAAGCTGCATGCGATGTTTAGGAAATTAATAATTATATAGTCATATGCACTGAGTTTATATCAAACTGAGATTTTTTGTAACAAGATTTTTTGTAATCGCTTCAAAATAAAAATCATATTCCTTTTGAATATTTTGTATATTCAGTGTAACTATAATCGAAAACGCGGATGACATTTTCAACTGTTTTTCAGTTTATTTACTTTGTACCTTTGACAGTACTTCGCATATAGCCAGTTTTGTTGTTTCCTTTGTTTTGCATGAGTGTTTCACACAGTAACAGAAGAGACATCTTAAAAAAAAAATGTTATAAAGCCACAAAACTTTGGCAAGGGTGCTCGTGGGCAGTTGTCTGGCCTGAAACTAATTTAACTCAGTTTTTTTTAATTCATTAGATTTAAGATGATGGCGTACCTTAATATTATTTACAGTGTTTTGTTCTGTTTTTAGGAGTAACTTTGTCCCAATAAATAATAGCTGGCTGGCTGGAATGAGAGTGAGCTGACTGAAGCTCAATGAATTACAAATGGAGATAATGCCAGTAATTTGAAGGAAATGCCTACTGTTCCATCTTGAGAGAGTTGAGGGTGTATAGTATGTTGTTGGCTTGAAGTTTAGGGGAGGGAGCTCCTGGATTCTCAATTTTTCTTGGTTTCAGGAAGCAGCATTGCTCATAAGCGCCATTTTTTTAACCTATGAGTTCAGTGTGATGATTGTAAGCCATTTATTCTGATATGGACATTGTGCTACACTTACTGATGTCTCTGACTTCCAAACTGGGGGCAGGAGGGGGATTAGTTCAGTCTATGTGGAGGCTGCCCTAGAAGACACCTCAGAAGCCAGTGCAGTTTTTTTACTTTTTAGCAGTAGGGAACAAGGTACATTAGTGAGCTATAGTGGCTTCCTTGTTAAGGGAAGATTTTATCAAAGGCATTTTTTAAAAAGCTCACATATTGTTTGTTAAAGCCTTACACAATTTAGTTCCCAGTGACCTTTCTCCCACTGCACTGTTGTATTTACGGTCAACTGGTAACTCATGCTAAAAGTACCTAGACTACCTAAAAATTGTAAACTCTTCTTTTAATCTAGAAAATCACAGCAGAAATGGCAGATTTTCTGCAGAAGCTGCGGAAGAAGGTGAGAGTTGGAGTTGTAGGTGGTTCAGATTTTGACAAAGTTCAAGAACAGCTGGGAGACGATGGTAAGAAAAGAGGATGATGCAATCCAAGTTGAAATGAATGGCTTATGAGGAAGTCCTGATGCGTAAATACAAACCCTTTCTAGTGGAGTTGTTCATTAAATGCAAGCTTCCTTATTCCTTGTTCTGAGTATCAGTTTCTCTGTTTTTATTATATCACACCAATTTCATGAAATGTTAGTTATTTACTGTCCCACTCAGAACCTGCTCAGGTTAGCATATGACAATTGCTGAATTTTATACCCTATTTGGACAGCTACCAGCTGGATTAAAAGTCCTATCTAGTACCTATGCTTTTGGGTAGAATGATTTTATATCTTAAAGATCTTGACATTTCTTCTTAAGGGATTGCTACCGAGAATGTATTACTGACTCCACACTGGCATTGTAGTAACATATATATTTTAACATCTTTTTAAATTGGAGTTGTGCATATCTCATTACATAGGCTGTTAAATTATCTAATGTGTTCATCCATGCAGGAGCTGATTTTCTTAGATGGTGGCTCTGAAAAGAAAATCTGGTTCTTTTCCTTTTTAACTCTATGTAATATTTTTAATGTGGAAGATCAATATTAATAGCCTTCCATAATTCACAAGTATGCAAGCCCATTACATACCACGAACATTTTATCTAATCATTGTTTCACATGGCCTCTAGGAAGTCATCTTGTCCTACACTAGCAAGATCCTGATACCCTGAAATAATCTCCAGCAGTATTACAACTACTGCAAATGTTCAGATAAGGATGTGATTTCACAGTAGTTGTGGAACAGAATATTCTGTTTCAAGAAAAGATCTGATAGTGTTTTTCAACCTATTCCTGCAAAATTCATTTGAATCTGAATGCTGAATTTTAGTTTCAGCAGCAATATCACACAGCTTGTAGTGAAAGAAATAGTACTGTACATTTTCCTATTGAAATATAGTGGCGCAGAACAAGCTGCTTGGATTTACCATTTTGTAACCATATATTTTCATCTTCTAATATGAATTACATATTTCAGAGGAGACTCAATACTCCTATAATTCAATTTAAATACACACACACAAATCTTAATAAGGCAGAGTTGCATTAAAAAAATCACACTCAAATAAGTAAACTTTCCTTCATTCTCGTATCAATTTAAATCCAGATTGTTGTTCCAAAGTTTTACAATACTTACTGGATCCAGGACAGTTTACAGTAATAAAGCACAAAGAAATGTGCTAAGGATGGAGTCAGATCCTTAACACTAAATGTATGTAACTTAACTACAAGCTCTTCACATGATAGACGCCTGGTGACTTCAGAAGGAGGAATAAATACAGAGGAGTTGCAGGATTAGGTCCTTGGAGTCTCTCACTGGACATTACAAGTGTGTAACTTTTGTGCTTAATATTCTAAAAACTACTGTATTTTGACTTGAAAGGGTTTGCATACTATAAAGTATGAGGAAAGACAATGTATAAGCTGCAGCATTTTTTTGTTTGTATTTTAGTGGTTGAAAAATTTGACTACGTCTTTCCAGAAAATGGTCTTGTATCATACAAAGATGGGAAATTTTTGTGCAAGCAGGTATGTATGCAGTTTTAGTGATCATTTTTTAATAAAATCTGAAATTATTTTATATGTTGTCTTTTATTTGTATAATTGACTGTTCATTTTGCTCTTTGTAAACTGACACAAGGTATGGGGCCAGATCCTTGCCACAAACCTCCTGTTTTGTGCTGCTCAAAACCTGGTAGATTTGGTTAGATGAGAATTTTTCCAGCATGGGAAATTCTTGAGTGACATCTCTCCTAGCTGCTGGCATAGGGATCCTAGCTGGAACCCTCTAGTGATCCCAGCTCATAGAATTTCCATGGCAATTGGGTCTCATTTAGAGCAACCTTGAGGCTACTCTAAATTATATCTGATCCCTGACAGGCCTGAGAATTGGGAAGCTGGAAAGGTGGCTTTCATCTTCGTTCCCTCACCACCCTCCAAATGAGTGCAGTGTACTGGCTGCTGCTTAGGATCTAGCTCATAAAGTGAACTCTTGATTGATTAGTGTAATCACTGCAAGAAATACTGTAAGTGGATGAGAAAATACTGTTGATTAAATCTAATATTGTGATGATCTTAAGTGTCTCAATCTAGCTATGTCAGAATGGAAAATAAAATAGTTCAGGACCCAGATTGATATCTAAGGCAGTGGTATCTCACACTGTACTTGCCACTGTCTGCCCCTTTCCATTCAATCCTGCATTTTCTAACCCACAGTTTGAAGTAGGGGCTTGGAGGAGCATGTTATAAGGAGAGATGATCAGTTGCCCAGCACAGCAGTATATAATTAAGGTAGAGAATGGGAGCCTACCATACCAGTGCTGCACACATACTAACGGAGAATCACTTATCTATGGCATGTTTTTCTGGGATCTGCTATACATGAATATCCAAAACCTGTGTTGTCAATTAGCTACTTTCGGAACCTTGAATTCTGGACCTATAGCTGATAGGTCTTTTTGTATGTTTAGAGCATTCAAAGTCACCTGGGTGAGGACCTGCTCCAAGATCTAATCAACTATTGTCTGAGTTACATTGCAAAGATTAAACTGCCAAAGAAAAGGTAGGTATATGCGCATGCACCTCGTAGGGGAGAGGATATTCCCACTTTTGGGATATTGAGCATCAATTGGAAGACAATGTCCAGTCCACTTAGAGCTGGATGGTTGTGTTTGAGGGCACACTGTATAATTGAGATAGATATATATTATTGTTCCAGCAATCCCATACATAGGAAGACAAGTTCTGCTATTGGAGCAGGTGAAGAAGGATCAAAAGAAAAGGTTGTCCAAAGTTGCTTGCCAGTGAACAGGGAAATACTTATTCCCCATAGAACAAATTGTTCTATACAAATCTAGAAAGACAGAATATTGGGTGCTGATTGGGATACCTCCTATTTTCATTTCCCAGGGAGGGAAAATTAAAGTTGGTGTAAAAGGAATTTTCTTGATGCAGTTGGAATTCAAAAAGCAACAAAGAGTCCTGTGGCACCTTATAGACTAACAGATGTATTGGAGCATGCGCTTTCGTGGGTGAATACCCACTTTGTCACACGCGTTACATGCATCTTACGAAGTGGGTATTCATCCACGAAAGCTTATGCTCCAATACATCTGTTAGTCTATAAGGTGCCACAGGACTCTTAGTCTGGATTTGTAAAAAGCAACAAATACGGCTACCCCTCTGATACTTGGAATTCAAAGGAATTATTGCTCCATAAATTATAAGTTTGCAAGTTTTCTTCTAAAATTTGAGAGCAGTTGCCCTGCACCGTACTTGGGAATGCAGCTGCTGGAGATGCTGAGCTAGATCCTTTGCTCCACACAGTTAGGACAAGGAGTGTGAAAGACAGGTTTAAGCTACCCTGGCCGCTCCCCAATATTGGGGCTGGCTAAGAACTGTCGTAAGGTTGCTTTCAGTTCCGTCCAGCCACAGCCTCAGGAGAGCTGATCCAGCAGCCAAGGAGCGATTACTAGAGTGAAGGGGTGCTTCCGCCATGCGTCCTTTTCACTGGGAGTGTCTTCTATACCAGAGATTAGCACGGGTAGTGTAGGGGCTTTGCACCAAGCAAAGATTCCTCCACGCCAGGGGAATCTAATCCTGCTGGGTTTCTGGCTGCTTACACAAAGGAAGAGGAATGGGGCTGAGCATCTGACCCACAAGGTCTTGAGCACTTATAACTGTTTTTATCAACAGTGTGCAGGATATGTAGTAGTAATATTTACTCTGACGTCCTAAGCAAATTTCTACTTGGGTAATTACATTTTGCAATTTGAAATGCAAACTTACGTGTTTTCCTCAGCTATCACTAATGTAATGGGCAAACACAATTCCTTTAAACTGTAATATTTTCATCACATAATGCCATTTTTGGAGATCTCAGTAATAGAGCAAAAGTTCTTGAGATTCAGCAATCTGATCATAACTGTTTTTGTCTTTCAGATATATGTGGACTTGTGTCCCTTTTCAGCAGTGACAGTTGACTCTTTTTTTCAGGGGTACTTTTATTGAGTTCCGAAATGGGATGCTGAATGTCTGCCCTGTTGGGAGAAGCTGCAGCCAAGAAGAGCGAATCGAGTTCTATGAACTTGATAAAGTGAGTCAATTTTTAAAATGGTTTACATCTTATTCCTCACTGTTCTAAAGGATGCTTTCATGGTCAAACTATATTTTCGAAAACTCCCCTTCTTGTGTTTAATACCTTTCTCCCTGCTGTTGGTTGAGTTTCATTGTTCAAACTGCAGGAAATGTAAAAAACAGATTAGCTGATTTCACTTTCTCTTTCTGGTGCTCTAGCACAATGCTGTTGTGAGGCGTTTCCAACACTATAAATCTCCCTTCCTTCTCACCCTGCACCAATCCTTCCAAAAAATGCTCATCTGTCGGTGTATCTTGGGTTTTTTATAGTACCGATCACTAGTAGCTTTTATGTTTGTTGAAAATTAATGAAAGTAAAAAAAATTTCTTATTACCTTCTCTAATACTTTTTAAACAAAACCTAAACTTGAGGCTTAAACTACTCAGCATTAGCCTTCTTTAAAATACAGTTATGTTTACCAGGGCAGAGATAGTTTTGTGCCTAAACGCATAAGACTGGGAATTGAGAAATCTGGGCTCTGTTTCCTATATTGTCTCAGACTTCTTTTGTGACCATGGGCATGTCACCAAGACCCAAGATTTCAAACAATGTCTCTAACTTAGAGTACCTCGGTTACTGGATGCCTAACTTTTAGACAACTAGGGTTTGATTTTCAGTGTGTCTAAGGCCCAAAAGTGTAAGGCACCCAAAATTAGAGACCACTTTTGAAAATTTGGTCTTAACCTCACAGTGCCTCTGTTTCCCCATCTGTGAAATTGAGCTTTTCAGCAAGGTTATAATACATAATTCATTAATTTGTAATTCATTAGTATGTAAAATACGTTGCGATCCTCAGATGGAAGTGAAAAATAACATGGTATAGATCAAATTCTGTTTGCATTTACTGTACACTTGTGTAATGTCATAGTAGCCCCATGGAGATGCTCCAGACTACACAGGTGTATGCTGAGCAGAACATAGCTCTAAAATACTAGTACTGCACCATTGCATTCGTGGACTTGGGAGCAGCTAGATAGAACCGCAGTTCCCTGCTTAATATTGCCTTTGCTGATACTGATTGCTAAATAGAAATCACTTAACTGATCCGTCTTTGTTTTTGTTTTTAACAGAGGGAACATATAAGAGAGAAATTTGTAGCTGATTTACAAAGAGAATTTGCAGGAAAAGGCCTCACATTTTCTATAGGTATCACTTTTTTTTAAAAAAAAAGAATTTCATTTAAAAAAAATCATACCCTCTTGCCAGATTGCTCCTGCTGAATGATTCAGTTGTCAGGGTGGGGGTGGCTGCTGCCATTTTGTACATGAAGTCTTTTTCGTTAGGTACTTTGTGGTAGAAGACACCACAACAAAAGGAAAACTGCATCTCTTTTCATTAGTTCATTATCTTCTGATGTCTCTCATACAGTGATTTTGCTTGATTAGTCAGAAATGTGTAATACATTTTTACAAATGAGAGATGCTGCTTCTGCCCACCACGTACATTACAAATACTTACTGCATTAACACTGCCTCCATTACTAGCCCTTGACTTTTAATTTCAGTGGTTGTATTGTGTGTGTGTGTGAGGAGTGGGGTGGGGGGTGAGACAGAAAGGAAATTCAACAGGAGACACAAGATGCACAGTGATTCTGCACAGTAAGAATGTGTCTTTCTAGGCTTCTCTTTCCTATTTTTTCCTACTGAAAATCTCTGGGCAAATTCTCCACTTTCTCTTTCATTTACAGTAGAAAGAACAAATGGTTGTCTGTCTCTACCTCCGGCAGTGTTAAACATTTGGGGCAAAATGAGTTTCAAACAGGGCTTGCCATGAACAATCCTCTATGATGACATCCACTTAAACTGAGCAAAACATTTTTAAAATATCAAGAAAATCCTCCTGTTTGAGACTTTGGGTCAAATTTCAGCCCAGTGTTAAGCTTGACATTATTAAAAATCCCTTGGAAAAATACAGGTTTAGAATAAAAGCAGCAACTCAAAGATCACCGTAATAGAGTGAAAAGCTTTGCTTTATAAGACCACTATCTTAGGGCTAGTCTACACTGGCAATGCAAAAGCACTGCCGTGGCAGCGCTTTAACGTGGCTTGTGTAGTCACGGCAGAATGCTGGGAGAGAGCTCCCCCAGCACTCTAAAAAAACCCACCTCCATGAGAGGCGTAGCTACCAGCACTGGGAACACGGCTTCCAGCACTGGTGCACTGCTTACACTGGCTCTTTACAGCGCTGAAACTTGCTGCGCTCGGGGGGGGGGGGTGTTTTTTCACACCCCTGAGCGAGAAAGTTGCAGCGCTGTAAAGTGCCAGTTTAGACAAGCCTTTAAAAAGATTGACTTCCTCCTTTTTGCCTATTTCAAAACTCTTATGAAATCTTACAGTGTAAACACAGTCATACTCAAAGAACCAGGAACTTATCCACAATGTTGTATATTCCATTGGAACATAGAGAAAAGGAGTAAGAGCAGGTCGTGTGCACTCCACACCGGCTATTCAAAGGGATTTGTTTCTCAGTGACTGGAATTCTTACCTGAAAATCTTACTTGTGTTTGAGAGCATCTTTCCAGAAGATGGTATGCACTGAGTCATGTAGGTTCCTTCCAGTGCTGAGGGATTATCTCAATGGATGAGCTTAATTGTGTATCTATAAGTTCTCAAGCATAAACATTTATACTCCGCATCATACAGTCCCTGATATGTGGTGTCCCTGAAAATGGTCATTGTTTTTGTAGAGGTGATGGGGATTCTGGCATTGGCTCCCTTCAGAATGAATTGGTTCAAAGCATAAAGTGATAACCTGACAGTCCTCATTAATACAAAAACACTCATTTTCTGCTGAGTTGGTTGCAAAGTTGGTGTCACGGAGAGTAGCTGACCCACCCCTAGCCCATATTCAGGCACACTTGTAGAGCTTGATTCCCACTGAGGCCTGGTCTACACTAGAAAACTAGGTTGATTTAACTACATCGGTCAGAGTGTAAAAAATCCACACCTCTGAACGATGTAGTTAAGCCTACCTAAGTCCCTGTGTAGACAGCAATACACAGAATTCTTCCATCAACCTAGCTACTGCCTCTTGGAAAGGTGGATTACCTATGCCGATGGGAGAATCCCTTCTGTCGGCATAGATAGTGTCTATACTGAAGCGCAGCAGCTCTGCAGTGTTTTAAGTGTAGACAAGCCTGAGAAGCTTCTACAGGCTTGGAAAAAAGGGGACCAATGGAGTAAAGGCTTCACTTATCTTTTTCTTCAATGTCTGAATCTGCCAAGCCTGCCACCCTTTCTGCTGTGTAGAACAAGGGTGTGGCATGATCTGCTTTCACTCAGAAGCAGGCACTTGAACTTTAAACATTTATTTTTAAATTTTTTGAGAGCTGTCTGAATTGAAGTTTGGTCCTAGTAGATGCATGATACTGTGGACAGGAAGAAATCTAAACCTTTAAAAATCAGTTTAATGTGGGACCACAAACACTAACATGCCTTAATCAAAATCCTGTGCTCTTGCATCCTGTTGCTACAGGCCAGAGTTTGGTTTGTTTGGGTGTACCAAAGATGTTTGGATTTCTTTTAAATTTAAACATCTGAATATCCTGAGTGTAGAACACTTGGGTTGGTAACAATTGTAACATCCCTGTAATGTGTTTTACACTAAGTCTTGATGTGTTCTCTGAGCCTTAACTCCATTTCATTGTAGTTTTTGTCTCGGATTTGTTCAGTTTCCTCTATCAGAATCTGCTTCAGTGGAGTTCAGCCTCCATCATTCTCCTTCATAAAAATAGAGTTCCTTCCCCCCACCCCTTAACACTTGCGTCTTGTCTACCTTTTCCTTAGGGGGGCAGATAAGCTTTGATGTATTTCCAAATGGCTGGGATAAGACATACTGCTTAGGAATTGCCTGCAACGATGGATACAAGACTATCTATTTCTTTGGAGATAAGACCATGCCAGTGAGTACTGAACTATTTCTGCATATACATTTAGAATCTCTTTCCCAAACTGAAAGCTCCATAAGCAGGACTTTTTAATCAATTACATTAGAGACTGAATCCATGCTATGGCTTTAATCTTTTGTCAAACATATTTCCCTCCCTTAATGTCCCTTATGTAGTATAAGGCAGTGACAGCACAGCAAGCAAGTTGCCTCTAGAGCATGAGCAGTTTTCCCTCTTCTGAAAGGAATACAAGTACCAGAGATGATGATAGAAAAATGTTACTACTGTCATCCTATATTCAAACATCTAGGCCTGATTCTGATTCTACATGTCTATAAACTGGGAGTAACTTATTGAACCTCATCATTCCTCACTGAAGTGATCTAAATTATACTGTTGCCCCTTTTTGACCAGAGGAGCTAGACCTTAGGGCCCATGAGATATTCCGGTTGTAAATAGAAATTGATAGTCTGGTATCTTCTTTGATGCCATCTTATTTATTTACAAGGAATGTATCAATTCCTGACTTTCTGAGTGCAGAAGATCAAGAGGAGCAGTTGCTTAGTTTATAGCCCCCAAGCATTTTTAGCAAAAACCAGACCCAAAAGCTTGCTGTGTGGCTTATTCCAGTGTCAGACTGTGCTTAGTCTGCTGCTTGGCTTTCTTGACCCTCTCTCTGTTCTCATTTTGTGTGATCTCTCCCTCCCCCAATATCCCCACCAAAACCAGTGCTCTGCTAAAATGTCTTGGGCAGGTTCTCTCACACTTTTATTCTTGGGTGGGGGATTATGCTTACAATTATGGTAACTGATGGGTGAGTTCAATGGGATTTTAACACAACCCCATGATAAAGTTTCATCTAGCTCATAACAATATTGAGTAGAGGAGCATCTTAGTAAAAGAGGTAGATGTTAATGATCAACACCAGTGCTCTGTACTCAAGACTATAACATACTGTGGTGAAATCTATAGGTGAGAACTTGGTGACCTATTCTGAATCCTTCTCCAGACTAAATGATTTATTTCCATTCTGTTTTTGACATGGGTTTGTAATTGACACACATGTACAAGGCATAACCAGCTACACTGACCATTTACCTTGACGGCTGTATACTTAAAAACAAAGATTTTCCAGTATAGTTATTCAGCAAGAACATATTTTAATACCATGGAAGTGTTTGACCTAAAAACACTCTTATTAACATTTCACTTTAGATTAAAATGTATTAAATCTTCCATTTGAAAACAGATTTTCTTCTGGTCTAAGTAATAACATTCAGTGATATGAAAACAGCTCCAGCATTTACTATTGAAATATTTTCATAACATTAGTGTATTTTCAGAATGTCCTTTCAAAATATTTCTTGAAAATATTCCTAATCAAATTTTATGATACATTTTCTTTAAAACTATTGCAGTTCATAATCAGTTCAGAAGTGAGATGTTTCTAAGGTGCTTGCATCTGCCTGCCTCTTGGGCTATAATGTGAAATGTCACCTAACCTCGAAATCACAGTATGGAAAGATTTCAATTTACTTCTGGGATTTTGCAAAATTATTCTGCCATGGCTAAACAGAAATCGTCTTAAATATTTTTGTTTTGAGGATGAAAATGCAGGTGTAGAAACTACTAAATGGAGTTAATAAATTTCAGTCCAGAAAATTTAAAAGGAAAAATCTTGTATCTGGTGTGTTCGTTATTGTGTGTTCTGCTAGCAAAGAGCTTCTAAAACTATTCTTTTCTTGGGGCAAATCGATGATGTCTGCCCCAATTTAGACTCTATATTTTAAAATATACTGATGAATATTCTCTGAAGTCTTGTGTTGTTGTTTTTTAATCTACTACAGTGAGCTTCTTTTGTAGCAATTCTTAACTCACCAGAGTTGTTTCTGCGCACATGAGCAAAAGGATTAGAAAATCTAGTAAATTATCCAGCTAGAATCCCTTGATTTCAGTAAGTTTCAGATCATACCCTTTGCTGGAGAGAACGGCGAAGGAACAGAATTCCATTTTGAAGTTCATAAAAGAGACAGCTGAAAACTTTATATTTATTACATCTAGGTGTAAGTGTCCACTGTTTCACTGTATTATTTGAGACAGTTAACTTGTACCCAAGCAGAGCAAAGGAGAGAAGGCTTTGTCCCCAAGCTGGTAAAATAAGAATGGCTTCTTTCTCTCTAGTATTACTGTGAGAGAGGGGTTACTTATTGCAAATTGACACTGTTCAAGAGTTTTGCCTCTGCATACTCCCATTTGTGGGATTGGCACCTCCTCACATTGCTGAACTTTTTTACCTCCATTTAATACCCTGCATTTTCTTCCTCAAAAATATTTAAGCCAATTCCTGTTTAGCCATTTGACAGAATAAAATATCTCTCCCCCCTATCTTTATAAAAGTTGTACTAGACATGAGCTCTAACCCATTCAGTGTAAAATAATAGAAATTCTCTAGCTCAAAGGGCCTCTGGCATGTTACACACTGAAAGTGGGTTCTTCTGCCTGGGCTCCTGCTTTACAACCTCATTAATAAGGGGGATAGGGGTCACTGCTTTACAACCTAATTAATAAGGGGGATGGCGGTCACACTCAGAGGCTTGCTGTGTGAAAGGGGTCACCAGTACAAAAAGTTTGAGAACCACTGGATTAGACTAATTCAACATCACCGTTGGGTCAGAACAGCTTGTGCTGTGCAGACTCAAAACCACAAGAACTCTCTTCCAAATGTACTGTTACTGAACTGTACAGCTGTGCTGTTGGAGTGATTTTAAATAAGAGTGCACAGAACACGCTAGCTGCAGTTACCTAGCTTGTCTACAAGGTGCACCCTGCTAACATGCACTAAAAGCTCCCTAGTGCACACCAGCAGGGTCCACATAGACAGTTCACACCATGTAAACAAGGACTTGCATTGGCTTCTGAAAAATCATATGTTGGAAATACTAATGTAACCTCTGCCTCTGTTTCCAACCCATCTTTTACAGATCACATTGAAGGGGCATCCACATGGTTAGATTTTTAAAAACCACTTGATACTAAAATCTATTGTGGTCACACACAGGGGAATATGAAGGAGTAAGGCCCCTGTCCCCTTGCACAGCTGAGTTGTGTAGCTGGCAGAGTGCCTGATACATCTCCCTCCCAGCATCAAATTGTGGGGGGAAACAATGCCTCTGCACACCAGCCTTTTCACATCCCCTCCATCAGAAGGTATTAAGCATCTTTCTAGGGCTAAAGAGGGTGTGTTTTTTTATAAATCGAGATGTTTAAATAAAGAGGCTTTAAAGATTAGCATTTATCTATCTGTAGCGGTGAGATCTGTACACTCGCAATAGTAAGACAGCCTGATTAAAAAAAAGCACCTTTTATTAAAACAAAAAATCTAAAATAGTTTTCTGTAAAATGTGATAGGGAAATTACAAGATGTGGGATGGGATAAAAGTTTATTAGCACAAGTTGGAAATAACCTGCATAACTCAGTTGTGATTTGTCACTCTTATCAACTCTACAGTAGGCATTTTACAGACAGGCTTCCTATTTGCTGTATAAGTAAGTTACTTGTGTGTGTCCAATTGGGCCAGTAAAATCTGAAGGGCTAATCTCCCTTGTGTAGACACAGCATATGCTGACAGTTTTTATAGCAGCATATACATGGGGATTTTGCGGGCCTGTTGGCACACACAGAATCATAGAATCTCAGGGTTGGAAGGGACCTCAGGAGGTCATCTAGTCCAACCCCCTGCTCAAAGCAAGACCAACACCAACTAAATCATCCCAGCCAGGGCTTTGTCAAGCCTGACCTTAAAAACATCTGACCAACAAAACTTTGTAGTGTTAGACCTGGCCTAAAGGTTTGTACTATTTAGCTCAGGCTTTTTAAAAGTGATTTTAGTATATCTTTAATTATTCCCATCTTTGAAGGTCACTGAATTTGTTAAATGGTACCCTGGAGAGATTTTTCTAAGAAAATAATCAAAAGCTACTCTGAGCATATTGACCAGTAAGTGACAGATTGACTTTAGTACACTGTCTAGTCATCTATATATAAATCAGCTTTTAGCATACTGTTCCAATCGTTTAGTATTTTTCTGTTTTATACACTGTTTGGTGAGTACCTTAAGTTACAAATGTGTTAAGTTACTATCGCAGTAAACAACAATTCAAATGCTGGTTAAGCCTAACCTGTGTGTGGTTTATGTGCTGCACGATCTGGCTCTCCAGCAACCTTTTTAGTGGACTGTTGCTCCCTTTGAGTTTGAAAACCATTGACATCCACCCTTTTCGCAACACACACAATTTCCTTAATGTATGTAAGCAGGCATACATGTGTACTGTGAAGAAGGCAGCTGACTTACTTGTCTCTCTTGTCCACAGGGTGGAAATGATTATGAAATCTACACAGACTCCCGAACAGTAGGCCACAGTGTCACATCACCAGAGGACACAAGAAGAATCTGTGAAGAGCTATTTTTTTAAATAAATGACTTTTTGTTTTCCTTTAGATTTGACAGCAGCCAAACACTGTGTTCAGCTAAAGTCAAGAAGAAATACCAATCCCTTCGAACATGAAATATTTCACTTCTTTCCAGTGGTGTTTTTTCTTAATGGTTCACAAACAGCAAATGTTCTGTTAATCATACATCACTAGCGAGAATTCAATGTTGATTTGTCAAATATAGCAAAATTTGTTTAGGAACCAATCTTTTGTATTCCCATAGCCACAAGTTTAATTCAGTTATGTACTGATGTCTTTTTAAAAATGAATTATCTAACTAGGATATGTAGATTCAGCTGTTTTTTCTCTGAAGTGGTACATTGGGGAACATAATTGAAAACTCCTACAACTAGACATTTTTGGCTCAAATTAACACTACCTGATTTAACTCCTCATAAGCTAAAATTAAAAATTCACTGGCATATTTGATTCTTAGCAATGTTAGTTTTGGATTTAGATTTAGTGGATTCTGTGATAAGGGAGAAATGACACCATTAAGTGAATGTGCTTTAAAAATAGGTGTAGTAAAAAACAGGGAGCGAGACTTGTCACCTTCAAATAAAGTAATTTTTTTGCATTCAAGGAGGTTTTCTTACCTAATGAAATGGGACCTGTGGGGATAAGCTGGTCATTAAGAAATGGGCATTTTAACACTGGAAATACTGAAAACAGACTTAAGCTACAGTGAATTCTGTTTTCTGAGGGAAGATCCTTAAAAATGACCTGCAAAGGGATGCAGGGGGGACTAACTTATGCCTTTCTCTTTTTTTTCCTGCTTTCTATACTTTATAAAGAACACCACAGTTTTTGTTTGGGGTAGGGTTTTTTTTTTCCCCTCAAGTCTTCTCCTTGTTTTACCTGAAAGCCTGGAGAACCAATCAGTTCCATTTCCTTCTTGTAATGCCATCAACCAACATCTCTTCCGTTAAGCTGTTTTGCTTACTGCAGTTCAACCAAATATTTTTCCTCCAACCTGTTTGACCTAAAGATCCAACACGGCTCCAATCGTCCTCTAAGGATAACTCCAGCAAAATTACTGATGCTTAGACATGTGGTTTAAATATAACAGACTGTCACAAAAGGCCCAGCAGCCTTATCTCTGTGTAAATTACCTTTAAAATGTCTCACCCTTTACTGTGTTTTCTTTGCAAAGTGTAACTGTCACATCTATGAGTGGCAGTGTAGGATAATTAAATAACTTGTCAGAACATTAATCATGCCTTACAAACTAGTCTGTACCGAGAGAGAGGGGTTTGTATATTTAATAACAAGTTGAAGAATCAACTGAGAGATGGTAGCAAAGCAGAATGTTGCCTATATTGTACATTCTGGTCTAAGAGCAGATCCTAGAGTGTTTGTTGCAGCACAAACATACTATCATTTCCCTGTATAACTAATTGTTCACACTGCATTGCACACTAAAAGTAACTTGCATACTGAAGGTTTTAAACTATTTTAGATTTTGTATGAAGCTTAAATGGAAAATGAAAGTTGGAAAACCCAGGATACAAGTTACTATGTGGTACTGTGAGCTGAAGATTTCAAGCACTGAGAAACAGGTTAGCTATTGAATTTTGTCTCATGCATACAAATAAGCCTCTATGTAAACAAAAAACAGCTTGCAGACGAACCAGCGAACAGGATATGACTAAAGCTGACCAAAGTATTCAGAATGTGCCACAATGCCCCACAAGTGGGGTTAGTTCAGCCTTAGTGTAATTTCATTGGTCAAAAGGCAATGCAAATTTTATTGAAGTCAGTGGAAAGATTGTCATAGGCACCTGCATTGCGAACACTGCAGCCCCATATTTTTTTAATCTTCAGTTACAGTGGTGCACGTCTTGTATCAGAGTATTGAATGTTCCAGTATTACCTATGTTTTCATTGCCTTATATATGTAAACACAACCTCTTCATAACAAAAAATCAATCTGCAGCTTAGTAAGAGGAAATACTGATTATTGCTGAAGTGACCTAGAATTGGGTTGAACTTGTCATCTTCTATGGCAGGGATAGTCAATAAGCGGACCACGGGCCAAATGCAGACTGCCTGTCGCTTTTGAATGGACAGTATTATTAGTGGTGGTGGTTTTGTAGACAAAAAAATAATTAAGTATCCCTGTTCTATGGTATTGCTGTTTTCCCTCTCTTGTACCAAGTTGTTGACTGGCCCGAGGCAAAGCTCACTTTCTCTCGTCTCGTGTGTATTCTAGCAACACTGCAGTCACATTGAAATTACCTTTTAAAAAAAGGAACAGCTATGCCTGTTAGTCTCACTAGCAATGTAAAAGACACAGAACTAAACTCCGGTCTCTTCTCCCCCCACCCCCGCTTTTTTTTTTTTTTTTTTTTTGTACAGTTGTTGCCAATCCATTTTCTAGAATATGGTTAAAAAGAACTTTAGGAAGCTCCAACCCTTCCTGTGTTTCTCAGCCCACCATTCAAGAGAATCATCTGATACAGCCTTGGATGACGTTTCAACATACAATTTCCTGAGTCTGTCTCAGGATAAATTGGTTCTAGTGAGAGCTGTATTGGTCTGAATTTTCTTCTTTAGTATATAAAGACTAAGCTGCGAGCTTTTTGCTATTGTCAGGTGACGTTAGCGTTCAAGATGTTTTATCCCTATGGGCGCACCCCTATAAGAGTCACCCATGCACGCGCAACCGAAGAATGTAAAGCAGTTTCTGCAACACTAAACAAGGGGAGGCATGGCCCCACCCCCAAGCTATGCTTGCTCACTTGAGCAGCAGAGCTGAGGGGCAGGCAGTGGCACACTCATAGGGACAAAACATCTCAAGGAGGCAAGACTGTTTAGAGGAGTGTAGCAGCAGTTAAATGGCATAATGCTTGGCAAATGTGAATGGAAGACCAAGTTGCAGTCCTACAGGTTTCTGCTATTGGGACATCTTTTAGTAGAACTATAGCTGTGGACTGAGTGCTAGTTGAATATGCTGGTCCTTTTGGGGGGGGGCAAGCCTGCCTTCCAGCAGATTCATAACAGGTTAAAAGGCAACCCAAAACTCACTTTGATGGTCTTTGAGTTGAAATAGGTTGTCCCTTCATCCTCTCTGCAAATGATCTAGGAGAGACCCAGAAGTCTTAGTACTGACAAGGTAGCAGCTGAGAGCCCTTCTATCATCTAGTGTACGTAGGCTGGTTTCCTATCTGGTGGCATGAGGCTTTGGGATAGTTCACTGGTAGGCAGCTTGTGTGATTAATATGGTTTCCAAAGAGACCTTAAGCAGGAAGCAAGGATGGGGACACAGTGAAATCCTCTCTCTACAGAAGGTAGTAAATGGCAGGTATACCCTAAGAGCACTCACGTTGCCCATTCATCTAGCCAAGTGATGGCTATAAGGAATGAACTCTTGAGGGAGAGGTGGTGGAAAGAATGGAAAGCCATCAGTTCAAAGGTGATGGGAGAGTTCCTCAGGGCACTGAGACCCACATTAAAGTCTCACCTGGGCTGGATTCTATACAGGGAGAAAATAAGTTGTGTAAACCTCTCAGCAACTTGGCTGTAGGAGTGTGGGCAACAACCAACAAGCCCTAAATGGGAAGTTGTGATAGCGGCCAAATGTACTCTGACTGAGCGCATTGTCTTTAAATCCAACAGGCAGTCTAGGGGTGCCAGATGGCCAGAAAGGGTTAAGCATCCTGCAGTCTTTACATTGTCAACCTCTAACACACTGGTTCCCTAACTTGTTCCGCCGCTTGTGCAGGGAAAGCCCCCGGCGGGCTGGGCCGGTTTGTGTACCTGCTGCGTCTGCAGGTTCGGCCGATCGCGGCACCCAGTGACCGCGGTTCGCTGTTGCTGTCTATGCTGTATTCTGCTAATTCAGAGATCTTAACATTTACATGAACTGTAAATATAGTGATATCAGCATAGTGATTTCTCATTGAAGCATATAAGGCAATTGCCTTATGTTAATCTGTGTAGCTAATTACTGGTGATGCTTCGGTCCTGATCCTTTTTATCTCAGATCTGCTTGGTGCTTTATGCAGGGGAAGCTCAAGTTGTAAGACTGAGAGCTCTAGTCCCAGCTGGATCATCCTGGATATGAATAATGGACTGAATCTATGGACTGATTCTAAGAACTCTTTCTAACGCCAAAGTTCACTATCTCTACTATGAAACTGATCTCAGAACTGTACTCATGTCTGTGTATATTGATCTTTTAACCAATACTCACTCCCTTTTCTTTTTTAATAAATGTTAGTTTAGTTAATAAGGATTGGCCTTTTGGGTAAGATCTGAAATATTCATTAACTTGGGAGGTGATGTGTCCGATCCTTTGGGATTGGTAGAACTTTCATATTTGACTTGGCTGTCTGGGTGGAAGCCCACAGCTGGGTTGCTTTAAGAGAACTGTGTTTTGGCTTCTGTGCAACCAGTAAGGCACTGTAGAAGCTTTTTTGTGCAGGCTTGGTAAATCTAAGTATTGGAATATCAGCTTTGGGGATTGTCTGCCCCATTCTTTGCAGTTTTCCCTAATTGAGCAACCTCAGTGTGGCACCCCTGTCACACTAGGATCGTGGGAGAGCACTCTTCTTAAGCATCAGAAGTTCCCAAGAGAACACCAGGAATGGAAGCATTTTACTTTTGAAGGTATTTGCGAGTACTAGGTTTTCTGCTAGGTTGTTTGGACCTTATCCAATCAGGTTAGCTCCATGCTCGAGAACCATCTAGGAACCATGCTCTGATCTCAGAGCAGAGAAGGTGATGGTATCGAAGCCTGAGTCGACGGGCCAGGTGCATCTTGGTGCCAAGAGGTGTCAGTCTGTACCGAGGAAGAAGGCTCCCTGTGCTGTCTATTAGAAGAGTTCTGCACACTGCTTCTTTGGTCAGTACCAGAATCAGATAGAGCCTCAGCTGCACCCTTTGAGAGACACAAGGTCTCCTTAGAGTAGGATTTAAGCGGCTGAACTACCCCTCCTCCACGTTTCCCTGATGGGGGAATGAGGCTTCTTCAGTGTCCTAGTCTCTAAAAGTGCTGCTTAAGCTGCAACAGTCACTGGCACGGCCTGGGATGTTGAGGCCAATGTACAAGGTGGGAGAAGCGGAACCTATTGGTGCTAGTGAGCATTCCATTAGAAGGCGTTTCAGACAGCTCTGTTTTTCCGAGACCTGCCTTAATGAAAAAAGGCAGGGAAGGGATAACTCCTGTTCAAAACACAACTGGGCTGAAACAAAATAACTAAACAAAGGGAAAAAACCAAGACTCAATTGCTGTGTTAAGAAAGGCGGGAAGCTAAGAACAGCAGGCAGGCAGGTAAGAGCATGCGTGTGCGCGCATCCTACAGTGGGGCAGCCATAGGGACGTATACTTGAAGATTCTGATTTTTACAACAGTTCAAACCCACTGTCTAGTTGAACAGACTTCCTAGAAAACATTTCAGCCAAACTGTGGTCAGATTACTATGTAAGCAGACGATCCTTCCCCTATTTGATAGCCTCCAGCTGCTGTTGCTCACAGATTACTAGGAGTATTTTTATTTTATTTTCTGTTTTGACCTGTCATGAGATGGGCTAGAATTTCTCTGTGCCAAGTTCTGCTCAGTGTGGGGGAGGCTTGTCAGGGAGCCAGTTCTGCCTCTCAAAGTTCTCAGGCACTGAAAGGGGCTTGCAAAGCAGCTTTAAATTCTACATAAGAATGGCCATACTGCGTCAGACCAATGGTCCATCTAGCCCCGTACCCTGCCTTCCAACAGTGGCCAATGCCAGGTGCAGGCCATCATCAACTGATCCATCCCCTGCCATGATGAAGAGCTTTAAGGGCTCCCATGCCAGTAGTGTGTTGGTACCTTTCCTCCACAATACAGCTCTGTACTGTGCGGACATGAGGGCAGGGTATGATGGTAACTCTGAAACCGAACCTTATGGCACATCATTAGCTATTGAATTTGCTGATTGTCTGAGAACCCTTGAGGTGGAAAACAAGTCAACAAAAAGCAGACTCAAGAAATAAGGATGCTGCAGTAATGCATCACACAGAGTGAACAGGTGCTGGATTCCATCTAAGTGCTGTTCCTCATGTAAAGGGCTGCAGATCCCTTTACAATGGAGACCCTTAAAGAAAAACTGCAGAGAAATTCACTCAACCTCCATGTTCTGATAAAATAAATTACAAACCAGGGCCAGGTTTACACTACCCCCCTAATTCGAACTAAGGTACGCAACTTCAGCTACGTGAATAACGTAGCTGAAGTCGAAGTACCTTAGTTCGAACTTACCTTGGTCCACACTCGGCAGGCAGGCTCCCCTGTCGACTCCGCGGTACTCCTCTCGCCGAGCTGGAGTACCGCAGTCGACGGCGAGCACTTCCGGGTTCGACTTATCGCGTCCAGACTAGACGCGATAAGTCGAACCCAGAAGTTCGATCGCTCGCCGCCGAACTACCGGGTAAGTGTAGCCAAGGCCCAGGAAAGAAAAGTACCTGAAAACACCAGACCTCTGTGGCCTATTTTTCTTTTGGCCCCTATGAGGGGGTGTGTGTGTGTGTGCGTGTGTGTGTGCGTGCGTGTGCGCGGGGGGGGGGGGGAGAAGGCCTGAGGAATCTGTGCTGTTGGAGGCAGGAAGAGAGAGCCTGGGGAGATGGGCACTTTCCACTAGACCTGCAGGGATTCCCTAGTGATACCGAGCGTCAGCATGAAGTGACTTCTTGCAGTGAACATATATCAAAACGTAGCTAGCACCATGTTTATAATCACCAATGTGGCTGTTCTACAAACACAAGCTAATTACGCTGTGTTTTTGTGTGCTGGGTCTTAAACGTGTTACACCTGACCTAGATATAGGCTGCAGACAGCAAAAGTCTCATTGGTCATGATTGCATTGCTCATAAATAAACAAGCTTTGTGATTATCAAGTAAACACCTGAAAAAAAAATACAGATTTTACTTAAAACCTAAAGTCGTCTAATAAAATACACCAGAGGTTCTGAGCAGCTAGGAAACTGTAAAGTTACTCATTTTCCAACACCCATAATTTGATATTGCACAGAAGTGATTTTTGCAAACAACTTCACCACTCTCTCACACTCACCCCGCCCTCTACTTTTAATTAGTATTAGTCTTAACTACAGAATAGGTCGTGAGTGAGTACGCGAAAGATAATTTATCAACCAGTTATGAAATAAACTTTTATTGTGAAGGAAGCAGTGTATGCTAATCTACAATCTACAGCATATTAAACCCACAACAAATACAGGTTTAAAACTAGCTTACAAACTATTTAGTACAATATAGATGAATTAAAAGTAAAACAAAACATCACAGTAATTATTAACCTTCACATTTCTTTTCTTTTAATCACTGTAGGTTGAAATTGCTTGAGACATTTCACCTTTCTCTGTGAAATAGCATCTTCATGCATTCCACAACAGCAAAAGTACTCATTGTTACTATAGTGAACAGGCAAATTCCACGTAACTAAGAGAAGAGTTTGATTCCAACCATTTTAATTTCTGCTACCTTGGGGGGGGGGGGGGAAATGGGGGGGGGGGGGACAATGCTTCATTTGGAAAACTTGGTGGACAAGCAGTATCAGAGCTAGTGCAGAGATTAACAGTTACAATAGTTTGTCTGCATGAACACCTGCAGCAACAGAAGCGGAGAAGAGATTCGTGGTGGTGGTGGTAGCACTATATACCACCGAGCAAGCTTTGCAGGAAAACATGACTGCAGAATCCACTACAAGGCTTTATAACGCAAGCTACTAAATAATTCACACAGCATTTTATATACAGTGATCTGAACATGGCAGAGTTCGCTTTTTCACAAGTGATGTGAATGTGTAAATGCTAACGAACCATGGTAGACACTAACTACTCTATCAAACATGGATATATGAAAAAAATCAAGGCAGTTAAAAGATTTCATTAAATTCAGGCACCATCAGAGGCTGTGAACCACTCCCACCTCTGTTGTTTTTCTACTGCTTAGTGTGAAGCAACCTACTTTTGTAACTACTGGCCTGTAAATCTGTTGCTAATCACCCATCAAGGCACACAAAGTAAATTCACAAACAACCCACATTTAATAAAGCTAACAATTCCACACTCCTGCAGCTAGCTAATTTGCAACTGTTCCACCTGACAGTTAACCAGAAGGTGCTGTCAAAACTGATAACTGTCAGATAAAGACTTTGTACAGTGTGCTTGTTATTTAGCTTGTGAAGAAAAGAAATTGCAGCAACGAATGTCTCTCTCTCGTTCTCTCAAGTACATTTACTCAGAGACTTTTTAGCAGTATTCTGCTGACATTCTGCTGCCTGAGCATTCATCACATTTACTGAAATTTAGCCCACGGGAACAATGTTACAGGTGGATATTGGGTCTCTAAGCTATGTCCCTCGGTGCTGCGGATCTGTTTTCATGAGAGTGCCTAACACCTTTGGGCAGCCACTATCATCAGGTCACAGATCACAAAAGCAGACAAGTCCGGCATGGAAATTTCCTTAAGCTATTTTTTTCCTTAGAGTTTGTATGTTGTTTTTAAGTATCGTGCCTATTGTAAAAATGGTAATTTGGCCAACGCCTACCTTAACCGTTTTCCCACTCAATATGCAAAATATTCATTTGTCAGTCTCACGTGAAAGTCAGTTGTTGAGTGTCTTCGCTGATACAGCTCCATGCAGGATAACTTAGGAACTAATAACATGTCCTGACCAGGTCTCATGTTTTGTTCCAGGTGCTAGGTGGGTAATGACCACATCTACAGCCTGCAGCTTCTCATTCTTAGGTGGAATAGAGCACATCTTGTAGGTGACTTCATCGCCAGCCACTAGAACATATTCTCCTTCAATACTGTTAAGGGAAAAACAAAAAGGGGGGGGGGAAACAGCTCCAGGTAAATGTATTCTGGCACTTGCAGAATAATTAATTGTACCGCCTCTGCTATTGCTCTGTAACAGCTGCTTCATCAACTCTATAACCTGCACTTTTCTTTCACATTAAACTCCTATCTATGGCTCCCCAGGGCCTACCAGGCCTCTGACCTTTATCCTCTCTTTCTGGGAGTATACCCCATTAGTGCTCTGCCCTAGGCCTTCACTTTTTGTAAGGGAGAGCCCCACACTGCACAACTCCGTTTCTTGCTGTGGTTTCTCCAGCGGGTCCAAAGGACTTTATGCCCCTGTTGGAGACTTACCCCTTTTTGGGAACCATACAACCGGCAGAAGTTTTGCAGCAACATAGGGTGGCCTTCTCAAAACAAGCCAGCATTTATTAGTCCACTGACCACAGTACGGGAAGGTTAGAATGGAAGAGCAAAGCTTACACAGATGTCTATGTTAGCAGTAGACCCTGCCTCTAGCCCAGGGCATCCATGACTCAATTTGCGGTACTGCACTGGGCAGCCAAGTTCTTATTACAGTGAGCTGACACCTCAGTGTCTTGGTTTCAAGTTGCAGTTGTGCTGGTTCCCCATGTTCAGCTGCCTGTCATTAAAAGTTAATGACTGGTCCCTGTCCTCCACAGTATCTCCAAGGGCCAAGCCACTCAGATGCTGAGGGTTCTTGAGCATTGCTTCCCACCAATCCAGAGATTCCTACAGTCTATGTCACTCCTTCCCCAGTACCCTGTCCCAGGAAAGAAATTAACCCCTTCACACCTAGTGAGGTGGGAAACTGTCACATCTATTCTTCCAGAAATACAGATATGTCCCACCTTCTCCGCACCTCAGCTCTCAACCCATCTTTTTGCAGAGGAGCCAGTCAGCATCACACCCTGAGGGGCAAGGTCTAATGCTGAACCAGATGAATCAATGCCTCAAGTCATAATTGTATGATTATTCCATGACAACACTGCAGGCTACAATTAAAGGTTGCCTAACCCTTAAATGTGCAGTTCTTACCTTAACTTGTTTGGATTTCTTTTAAGCATCATCTCCACTCCTAGATTTTGGGAGAATTACAACAGCCCTGTGATGATGTTAACCCTTAAGTTACTGAGATGTACTTTCAACCTTAATTCCCTCTTAACATTTTTGGCGGGAGAACGGAATGGACACCGAAATTAATATACAAGGGAGTGTCAAATGCCTTAGAGTTCCTCTAACCCCCTAACCCTAACCCTAAACATTCCAAACGTGGGCCTCATGGAACAGTCAAATGCTGAGCCATTTTCAACTTCCACTGACAACACTCGCTCCCTTTATCTGTTATTCATCAGTAGCGTTAAGGTGGGTACACAGGCCCTCAGAGCAAGTACACCCAAGCTGCATAGTCAACTCATTAATTGGTAGCTGTTTACTGTATGCAATCCAAGCAGAACCCGCCTGAAAATAACGCATCTCCTCCTCCTATATCCCAATATCAGGGTCAGCCATACAGAACATTAAAGGTTACTAACTCTCCACATTTTCACTGACTGCTACTAACTTTTGCAAGGACCCTCCTCCCTGTCCCCCAGCAGCCTGCCACTAATAGAGCAAACATAGCAAGAAGCTGGGCTTAGAGCTCAGAACAAGCTTTTCACCCTTGAAGGCTGTGGGAGCCCAAGTGATTAATAATACTTGTGTAGCCAACTCTCAGCCACACATTCTCCTATCACTAGGTTAAAAAAATAGCTGCAGAAAAGCTCCTTTTCCCACGGGAATACAACTCCAGACAGACCAGCATGGAGCAAAACAGTCAACACAGGGCCTCTGCAGAAGCAATCCCTGCGTAAAATCAGCCTTTTACAGCAATGAGGAATGGCAACATAAGGCAGAAAAAGCTTTCCCAGGGGAAATCTAAGTAAAGTCTTCCATTATGATTTAATACCAGCTCCACCAAATTCAATGCACCTTCCCCACATAGCCTGATCCAACTGATCTTTACCTCCCATGGCTCTAGGCTGCCCTCCCAACCCAAGCTGAATCCAACTCAGTGGTGGATTAATGCATGGGCCTATGCCCAGGGGCCCTGGCCAATTTGGGGGCCCCCGGAGGAGCACCGGAACCTGGGTAGAGGTGGGGGAGGGGCACCAGTTCCAGCACTAGTGGCCCCGCCCCTGCTCCTCTTCCCCTGGCTCTGCCCCCTGCCCAGGACAGAAGCCGGATCTGAGCCATGGTAAGAGCTGCCCAGGGAGCCCGGTTCGCTGTGGGGAGCCCCGGACCTTCCACCTGCCCTGCGCAGGGGGCCCAAGAGCAGCCCCCTGGCCCGTGTCTCTGCCCTCCCCGCAGCGCGCCACCCAGGGCAGGTGGAGGGGCCACGGTTTACCACAGTGGCCTGGGCTCCCTGGGCAGCTCTAGGGCTGGCCTTAGGGGTGAGCCACCCAAGCAACCTCCCAGGGTGCCGGGGGAGGGAAGGGAGGAGAGGAGGAGCATGGGGCAGGGACCCCGGGGGAGGGGAGAGTTCTTTGTGTCCAGGGCCCCAGTAAAGCTTAATCCACCTCTGATCACACTAACCCTATGATTATTTGAGACTTGGCCTTACCCATCTCCTGGCTCCAGGAGCTTGCTGTAGAGAATGGGTACAAGCAGCTTCTTGAAAGCAAAGACTATTGAGACTACCCTCAGTGGAACCACTGGAAGTGCTCAAAAGAAATGGCTACCATCCCTCCAGCATCCAGTCTGCCTTGTAGCCTTTAGATCCCAAACAGTTCCAATGTGACCCAATAAGACACTCTTGCTATGTACCTGGCAGTACAAGCCGCTCCCAGGGGCTTAGATACCAATGTGAGACGTCCTGACTGTCAATGCAGCATCACAGTGCTACCGGGCACCAGAAAGCCAAAGTCCCAGTGTCAAAAGGTTAATCTGAGCATCACTGAAGAACAATAGGTGCTGTGGGAAAATTCAGAGAATGAGCTAATGAGCACTGACAGATGAGCTGATGCAGCTTTTGTGGCTGCTCTTCAGCTAGGGGTATTATCTACATTGTAATTTAACTCCTGCAGTTGGCCCCTGTGGGGCTCGGGCTCTGGGGCTATACAACTACATTGTAGACATTCAGCCTCGGGCTGGCGCCCAGGCTCTAGGACCCTCCCCACTTGCAGGTCCCAGAACTAGCCCAAGCCTGAACATCTACACTCCTGGTGACCGTACTCCAAAATGGAGATGCCCGTGAGCACGCCCAATCAGTAAGAACCATCGTCCAGTTTCAGTTTAAGCGACACTACTGTTAGTAAGAGAGGCAGGAAATGTTTGAGCATTATGTTGACTGCATCAACGTTGTGTTTTTCCAAACTTATACAAACCGACATGCCAGGAGACTGAAGTTTATGAGAAAAATCTCACTCCACCCTAGAAAGGCTCTAAGTGCTTCCTCCCTCTAATGCTTCTCTGCCTCACATCTTCCCTTTCCTGTTGACATAAAGTTACTTGATCAAAAACAGGACAGTCCTTTTGAACCAGCAAGAATGACCCAGGGCTGCAGACAGACTTCATTTCTCACACACTGAGGCGCTTGGCTTCCTACTGAATGGAGATTCTTTCCCCTGCATCTTCTCTCTGCGTGTCTCGCTGGATATGGCAATGTTAACTCTGTGTCCATAGTACACAAACAGGCTGCAAAACACTGGACAGAGAATTGCTCCTGCCTTGTGATATGGTTAAATGATGTTTTGATGTTAAAGAGCAAGCAATGTTCGAGCTGGATTAGTCTCTCCATTGGTGACAAAAAGAAAACTATATAGCTATGGGAAAGATGACAAATCAGCAGTAGAGAGGGAACGGAAAAACGCATTGAGTGATGGCGTCTAAGATGAAGGGATAATTCAGAGGTTGTTTTGAAACCTTTCTTTGAGTTACAGGAGGGGGCAATAAACTTAGTTTTGGAAATCAAGTGAACTTGAAGAGATCAGATAAACTAAGCAAGAAGAATCGAAGTGTTTCAGTATGTGATAGCTATTTTCTTTTTGACTATACTTGCATTAAATGCAATTCAGATTATAGATGTAATCTAGTAGAGGATCTGCTAGGAGGATAAAACAAAGATGTCTTGTTCTTATGGACTGATGAATATTTGAAAATAAGGCTGAGTTTGTCCAAAGCTACTTAAGGGATTTGGACACGAACTTTCTTTAATTTTAAATGTAAATTGAATTCTGCATCTAAATCCTTTAGGGTACTTTGAAAATCTCAGCCAAAAATATTAAAATAGAAAATGCGGTCCTTGACTCAGCGTAGAACCGAGAGCATGTATATTAAGTTTTATGCTATCCGGCAACTCTCATTTCCCATCACAATACCAATGTGATGATTGTGAGTATCTTATACTGCACTATTTTTAGGGAGGTCTGCACGTGAATCAAAGGAGGGGCTCTTATTAAGAAATTGTCTAAATATGGAATGTTACAGGCTCACAGTCGCTATTCGTATCAGTAAGGCTCTAGTTAGCTCTCCAGGGACAAAGCCAAGGTCAAAGGGAAACCTTTTAGTGTAAGTGCTTTCAGTGTGGTCAAAATATGTCAGAAGGAACAATCCTGCATGGCAGAGAGCTGCCCTAGATAGCTAGTTTCCATGCCTCTAAGTTTTATATATCTTGCACACTTTGTAACGCTCATTTAATATCCCTACAATACTAATATTTGTATTGAGTAGCAAGACATGAGAGACCAGTAGAGCTACCCTGGGTTAACAACCCTGAATGCCTTCGTACAACTTCAGTCCCAGGCAAACAGCTCCAGTCTTGCAATCAACAAAAGAAGGGATGACCTAACAAGGGGCCATGGAAGCCATGGAAGGGAAAGAGAGAGTTGCCCAATCCACCTTCCTTAATGGAGTCTGAGCCAACCACACAAACAGAAACCTTGGAATTTTTGAGGTATTTCTACCCTACCACCTGTGAAGCAGACCCTGCACCTGGGGAAGGTTAGATAAGAACAACAGAGCCCCCTGCTAAATAATCAATGCTTCGTTCTACGAGCCACAATTCCAAAGAAACCTACACTTGATGCCACTGAATAAAGCCACAAACCCTGGAAAGCTGCAAATGGTACCCAGCGAAGCAATCTCCATAGACATATCTCATCCTGATTCCCAGCTCTTGGTGTCAGCTCTCTAGTGAACACTGTTCATGTCCTAATATTCAGAGCCATCTATGACACTGACCCTAGCTACCAAAGAGAATGCCTGTTCCATGCCAGTTACGTCCCACCTTTGTAACAGCGACATTGAACTAGAAGCAGGAAACTGATGACCAATAGGAGAAAACTCATGAGCACGAAAGACAGAACTTTCACGGGATGAGAGCCTAGATTTTAGAACAAGCTCTGCATGTACACGTCCAAGGTGGGGCTGCATCATGAGGCCACCTGCAAGATGAAATCCAGGCAGCCACATTCTTAAGCAGCGCACCACACAGAGAGCATGGCACCAGTACTTAACCATGGTTTTGGCTTCTGGCTACCTGAGTAGCTGCCTGTTTGCCCATGTGAGACACTGTAATTGCTATCCTGTCTTTGGACCAAGCCACAGAATTGTCAGCCCCCAGGACATGCCACAAAACTTATCTTTTCTCTTGGCTACTTGGGGTGCATCAGACAAGGGGTCTAGGGTTGGAGTATTATGAACATCATTGTGGGCACATACTGTTGTAGTTTTCAATGGGAAGCCCACTTTGCATTAGTATTATGTGAATTCCCTGACCAAACTGAGAGGAGGGAAAATACATGAATGGCAGAAAAACCTACGGAAAATCCTGCTCACTAATTTTCTCGTTTCCATACCCCTCCAAATAACATTGAATGATTTGTTCCCTCTCTTCCCATCGGAGCTAGTTCTACCTGCCGTAACAGCTCCTGCTTTGGATATATTTCAGTATACCAATGGAAGTAAACCATCTGACTGGCAGGGTGGGAAGAAGAGACACTGCAGCCCTGGGCTAGGCAAAGCCACAGCCTGCCTTCAGAACTAGCAATGGACTCAAGTCAGAACAATCACACCTGGATTTTCAACAACCCCAAGATTCAGGTGGGCAGAGGGATAAGAAGACAAGAGGTCTGACTGGGGCATATTGTTCAGGACCATCTCCTTTTAAAATGTAACACAGGCAGGGCTGTGCAGAGCAGCTCTCCGCTTCCTTTTTCCACTCAAAAAGTCACTTGGGATATTCAAATTATAAAATCCAACCTATGACTCACCTATGTGTTTCACAGAGCAGAGAAACGGGGGGGAGAGAGAGAGAGGAGTCTAAAACAAGCTATAAAAATCCAAAGGGATGCTTGGTCCACTTTTGGGCATGTTCATATGGCATGGCAATGGGATGGCAACTCCACGGACTCATAGTTTAACATGAACAGATTTCATTACTGGTGCACAGCAACAGGTAGTATGTAGCCATTTATCACACTTGTTTTGTACAATGCATCACTTCAGCTCATTGCTGAGTCCTCATTTTTTGCTTCCATAGAAGTTCTGAGTACTCAATCAAACATTATGAACTGTGCACTTGGAGAAACCCCTGCTAATACAAATACTTCAAACTTGAAAAGCAGTGAGAAAGACCAAGGCCAGGTTAGGTGCTTTAAGAGGAATCACACCACAGAATAAGCCTGGTAGCTCTTTGTCATTTAAGAGATATGGTTACATTTGCCTGGCTTACCTCAATGAGGTTCTAAAATGGCAGATTCCAATAAGCAAAGAAACATTCTCCATTCCAAGACAATTTCAGAGTTATTGCACTGCGAGTTTTTCTGGATGCTGAAGCTTCAATTCTTTTGCTGGAATATTCACTTTCAATTCTGTCCCTCAGCTCAGAACTAGACTCACCTTTTGGAGAAAAATTACTATTTCTCGTGTCTCCAAAACATGATTTTATACCCCACTCCACAGATACAAGAACAACCCAAAGAGTGTTAAGGCAAGATGCTGGCCTTGCAACGCAACTGACAGCAAGTCAAAGAGGAGTTTGAAAAAGACGATCTCTATATTCCTGCCAAAGAGCCTGGAAGGGTAACAAAGGCAATGTCTGATTTCTTTCATGCAACGGGAGTGTGACATGGACATATCTAGGTGTAAAAGCAGGATGTCGTGGCCCAAAGTAAAACTCTTGCCTTTCAGTAATCTCTTCTGATCGCATATGTATGAATGTGTGGCCTGAAACGGAAATGCATCCCTATTTACAAACTGTTTCCAGCTAACATCACATCCTTAGTTATGGATGTAATGAACCTAGTTCTTCCAGAATGCATGCCCCAGTACGTTAGGAAACTACAGCAAGTCGGAGATCTCTGCAAGGCTGTGTATGATGCAGAGGGGCGGAGAGAGAGGTACAGTACGGAGTGCAAACAGAGCACAGTTCTGAGGACTGGTTCACTAACACTTTGATCAGTACATTCCAGCCTGAAGGACAGTGTGAAGGTCTCTGCAATGCAGCCGTTCCTCTTTGCAGCCAAGTTCGAACAAATTGCAGAAAGCCACAGAAGCAAGGCACATCACTTTCCCATTCCATGAAATCAGCTGCTCCTACAATGGTGTTTTCTGAAGCAGACATTGGTTCATTCACTTGTAACGCTCTCTGCTGAGCTAGCTTCCAGTCTCACCTCTATAATCAGGCCAGTTTAGGGCCAAATCCTGTTTTGCACTGTACAGGGTTGGGGGGTAAACAAGCCTTCACTGCGTGCCCCCTAGTGCTCATTAGAACACTAGCAGCCATCACCATGGGCACTCCACAGCCCCAAGGGACCCACAGCGCACGTGCTGCAGTGTCTAGCTCATACTACGCAGCAGCTTGTCTTGTAGTCTTCCACACACTTCCCTGGCTATTCTGTTCTGCACCAGCAGGATGGTTTGGGAAACTGCTGACCAGCAAGCTCTGCAGGGATCTCCTCTACTACTGACTACCACACAAAAGCTTCAAAGCCCTCAGATTGTCATCCATCAGGAACTGCGCCCAGTCTTTTTGGGAAAGACAGATGGAGAACGAAGAATAAATTACAGTCATATGAGTTGTTATGCTTCAATGACAGACAAGAAGCCAGCATTTGCGTGAGATACCATTAGCCCCCATTCAATTGCTGGCTATGAAACCAGAACAATGGAGATAGGATATTCAAAAGGACAGAAAATTTGCTATAATCATTGCTGCTACAATAACACCGTTACCTTGGAGATAGTGGTTCATTTTAAAGCACTGCCTTGTGGTTAGAGAAGAGAAGGGATTAGAAGACCCTGCCAGGGAGAGATTCATACCCCCATTGGGAAGTGGATTTTTCAAGCCCAGTTCTAAACGAAGACAAAGTGCATGAAAACCTTACTGCACTCGGTGGGCCATAATGTCTTTCTAGTTTAATTACTTTTTACTATAGTAATATAAAGCATTTCCAATAATCTCCAGGAAGCTTTTCAATAAAGGTACTTGGTTTTCTGGCATCAATACTTAATGCAGAAAGCCAGAAAAAGTAGAAACCACCAGTTTTGTGGATCAGCCTTTGGTCTGGTTACATATCAGGCAATAGTGAGTTTCCATATCAGACGCTACGGAGAGTCATAATTTGAGAAATGCTTCCAAATGGAAATTCCACCCCCTTCCCCTCCCCTGCTGTGTGCACCAATACTACAGGGCTTCACATGGGCCTAAAGTTCTGCCCAAGCTGAACAGTTTGCAGGATCAGGGCCTGACTGCCTACACCAGGAGAAAGAGTGAAACCGAATATACACATGTGCTATCTAAGTAAAAACAAACTGAACCAGAGAACTTTTCCCCTCTGATCTCTTTCAACTCTAGTAAATTTAGGAGTTACTTGTTACAATGGTAGGTAAAACAGACAGAAGAATGGTTTAATTTGATGAGATCCTTTTAGTTTGATGGGCTTATGAGACACATTTGCATTGAAATGTAACCTTGCTATTCCTCACAGCTGTGGAAGCAAACAAAAGAGGATCAGACAATCTTACCAAAGTTGCTTGGGAAAAACAAAACAAAATCCCAACCATTACACTGCATTTCTTTACATTAAAATCAGGGCTTCCGGTTTTAAGTTAAAGTAATGTTCATCTGTGGTGGGAAGCAGCCAGATTAACAGTTACTGTTTAGAATATCCACTGACCTTCCCCCATTGTAGAGATGAGCAAACTTCAATGGGGTCCCTTTTTATCTAAGCCCTAAAGTTGGTGAGTGCAGATAAAACATTCAGGTTTTGTTCCAAAATGTCTGTGCTGCAAACCTGGTCAACCAGTTTCAAGCCACTCCTAGTCAAATCACACTGGAGAGTGGCCAGAGGCTGAAAAGAACACAGAGAAGAAGTGAACCCATATAAACACAGATCGTATGTTGAAAGTGACACTGTATAATGATAACTGAGTCACTAGAATCTACTGAGCCATTATGGGTTATACAACGCTCCTGATATGAGCAATTCCCATTAATGAAGAACAGTGTTTCTAATTCCCAATGCAAGATGCTGAAAAGAAAAGAGTTATTAAATCATCGTTTCTGCACTGCCTGGTGTCATAAGTAAGAGACAGTGATACTTCCATTCACTTTCAACTACAAAAGCTATTTCCACCTACCTGAACCGTACTTTAGAATAATTAAAGAATACAGAATCTTCAGCACTTTGGTAATTGCACATATTAATAAGAGGGAGGGAAATGTCAACTATTTTAAAATTGTAGATCTGAAACTGAACATTTAAACTAAAGGCCCAATCCTGTTCTTATTAATATCAATGGAAAAACTCCCACTGACTTCAATGAGAGAAGAGTTAGGCCCTAGACATATACAGCCTTCCAGTCCCACAAAACTTGGAAGTGTTAAACTTGCTAACCTGCTTATAAAACATAAATGAAGGAAAACATAAAGCCACTCTGCATCAGACCATGACGCATTCAGAAAAACTGGACACTAGTAACAGTGGGATCATCAGGCAAAAAGAGCCAATCCTGGAATTATTCGGTAAAGCACAAACAAGAGGCAGTGTGATTCAGTAGATAAGGCACTAGACTGGGACTCAGGAGATCTATGTTCAATTCCCAACTTTGCCAATGGCCTGCCTGTTTCCCTCCCACTCTCTGTCTGCCCTCTCTATTTCAACTGTAAGCTTTTCAGGGCAGGGATCATCTTTTCCAATGTGCTTGTGCAGAGCCAAACTGAGCCTAGCACGAGGCCCTGATCTCAATTGAGACCTCTAGGCAATCCTGTAATACAAATAAATCATCACCACCAGCATCAGTGGGGCTTGAACCTGCAGACACTCACTACTGGGGACAGTGCAGTGAATAGCTCCAGCAGTAAAGCACTTCATCCAGAGATACGTTTTCAAGAGCACATGCATTGTTTGCAAGTCTGGCAGGAGTAAGGGAGGTTGATAATGCACATGACAATGCTAGACATGCATTATTGAAGTGGTAAATATTTATCAAGCACTGCATTTGCTCCAACTTCTACAGCACCAGAACCACTGAAATAGGAGTCAGGTGGAGCCAGAATACATAAGTGCCCATATTTAAACAAAGAATTACTGAAAGATCAACACAAGGGGAGGTGCTGAGGAGGCAAACACGGTACAATCTCAAATTCCATGTGTTTGAACAAACTGAACCAATATGGAAAGGATGTGAACAGAAGAAAATTTTTAATTGCTTATATACCAACACTAAGTGTGTGGGATACAAGGGAGAGGAACAGGTTTCAGAGTAGCAGCCGTGTTAGGTAAATTCTCATTGATGAGAAATAATTTGCTGTAACTGGTATTACTGAAACCTGGTGGGATGATTCACACGATTGCACTGTTAAAATCGTCAGTTATAACCTGCTCAGGAAGGACAGAGTGGGTTAAAGAGATGGGGAGGAGAGGGTCACTCTATGTTAAAGACACTATTACCTGTTTTAGGATTACTGATAACTAAGAACTACAGGACCTTGAATGCATATGGATCAATTGCTAACTAACAAAACCCAGGGAGGGCTACTGGTGGAGGCATGTTACAGGCCACCAAATCAATCCAGAGAGCAGTTACCAATCCATGAGAGAACCTTCCCTCTTATCCCATAACAGCTTACTTTGCTTAAGAGCCTTTGGTGTGAGACCTTGTCAAAGGCTATTTGAAAATCTAAATACACTATATCCACTGGATCCCCCTTGTCCACATGCTTGTCCACCCCCTCAAAGAATGCTAGTAGATTGGTGTGGCATGATTTCCATTTACAAAAACCATGTTGACTCTTCCCCAAGAAATTATGTTCATCTATGTATCTGACATTTCTGTTCTTTACATAGTTTCAACCAGTTTGCCCAGTACTGAAGTCAGGCTTATTGGCCAGTAATTGCTGAGATCACCTCTGGAGCCCTTTTTAAAAATTGGAGGTCTCATGAAGCCAGTAGGAAACACCACTTGGAGTTTCTAAAAATTATAGATGATCATTTTTTAACAAAAAAGGTATTGCACCCAACACAGGTTAACTTGATTTTGAACTTCATTATGACAAATGACGATGAACTAACCATTGGCCTGGAAATTACCTGGGGACCAGTGATCATGATCTGATTACATTTATTGTGGGCAAACAGAGGACTGTCCCAATCAGTAATACAGATACTTTATGCTTCAAAAGGGCTAATTTCCCAAAGGTGAGGAACGTTATGAGGAAATTGATTGGGAAGAAAACTTAGAGGGGAAAAAAGTGAATGAAAATTGGGAGTTCTTGGTCTTTCTGGAAAATATGCTTTTAATCAAACAAGTAATTGGACTCAACGCAGAACACACTGGGTGAAATGTAAAGGCCTGTGAAATACAGAAGGTCAGGCTAGATGATCTCACAGTCCCTTCTGGCCTAAAAATCTATGACTTTATAGTATTGCTCAATAATCAGCTTAGCCTACTACTTTCCATAATATTTGCACATTTTTCTGCACTGAGGTTAAAGTTGCACAACACAGACCCCTTTATAACTGAGTAATGGGAGGGAAGAGAGGGGGGAAAGGACATTGCCAATCAACTGTAAGTTACAACAACCAGCTCTTCAACTTGAAAGACTTACTCAGAAATGTGTACAAAGATGTCTGGCCCTCCATCCTCAGGAGTAATGAAGCCGTGGCCTTTGGAGCGACAGAAGCATTTACAGACTCCTTTATAGATGGGGCCTTCAGAGGCCCGCACGGTCCTGCACATGGAGAGGGACACAAATAAGCAGTTCATATTCAGTTATATGTGGGCTTCCACCAACACCAGAGCCAGAGAATACCATCCACACTGAATACAACAGTCCAAATGTTCAGTTACACACCACTAACATGTCTCTCTGTGCAAACTATTTTAACATACAGTATCGTATACTACATACATCTTATCTAGCACCCCAATGGCCTTTGAAAATGGGTCAAAATCAATAGAGATCTATGTTGGTGCTGTAGTCCAGCAGCGGATACCTTTAAACACATGTGCTGGGATTGCTTTAGAGTACAGATTTTCTGGAAGTGGGCATTCATACAGAGCAGCAGTCTTGTCCCAGGCTCCCATGTAGATATTTATATAACTGTTGCTACAGGGCCTGAGCCAATGAAGTCAATATAAGGACTCCCAGTGACTTCAATGGACTTTGGGTCAGGCTCTTAACTGGTGCGGATAACATCCACCCCATCAAAAAAAGCTGATCTGCCATTCCCCAGACCTGCAATAGCTGTAGCTGAATAGGCAATTGGTATGATAAAGCATGGGATGTACTGAGCATGAAGAAATTTACTCCAGTGAACAGGGATAAATATGCTCATGAAATTTTATGATTTAGCCATTTTGTCCTCTCAGCTATGCTTATTTGGATACCCAGGCAGCCAAACTACCTATCTAAATACCTTACAGATCCACAAGATTGTAATGAAGTTCACTCCATTTTCACTGATTGTGCTCTCCACTTGTAATATTTTTCCTTTGTTGTGATTGTTATGATCGCCTGGCCAATATTCAGTTTTATCTTTATACCGACACATTCTCTTTCTTTTTCTTCTCCACCTGTGACTCTCTAGAATGGTTATTTAAAAAAAAACAGAATAAAAAAGACTGTGCAAGATGTTTGCACCCCAGCCATCACTTCTGAGGTGCCCTTCATAGGCAAGTGTTATACCTACATTACAGATAACCTTTCTGTGCCTTGTTGGGGAATAAGTGATACACCCAATGTCCTGCATTCAGCTACGTAAAGGACTGTAAGAAAGAGAGTGTGGAGATAAATAAATAATGTAGTAGCAGAAAATGGCGGGCCTTGTGTAAAAAATAGTGGAAATGCCAGGTAATAGCCAAGAATGAGAAACATGGATTTGGGGGGCCCTGAGGAAGCTGAGGCATATTGATGTGGCTGAATAGATAAAGTTACACTTACATAGCAGCAGGACATGAAACATGGTCAACTCACGGCTGCATTCGCTTCTTCACCCCATCTTTCACTTTGTCCCTGCTATTGCGGTACTGTTTGTTTGTTTGTTGTGCTGATGCTACCATGTGGAATCCAATCTAAAGCTGGCGGGAGGTGGGAATGTAGCGTTTCAGTTTGTCAATAGCCCTTCTGACCTCTCCCTTGCTCACACTGTAGCCGATTCTCTCTCATTTCTGAGCTGCTGGCGGGATTCCATTATAAGCTGGCCAACCCCCAGTAAGTCATTTGTATTGCCACTTAGACATGTCATAATTTTCACAATGTACATCACCTTCAGAGGGTTTATTTAGATCTGAGTGAATTGAAAAATCTCTTAAAAGATCTGGTCTGTTCCTGAATCACTCATTTAAAGCCACAAGCCCCAGCAGTGGGAAAATGGGACAGAAAACTTAAATACCAAGTATTGAAAAAAGTGTCCATGAATAACTTCATTTCTACCTCCAAAAGCGAACTAAGGGCCTGATCCTGCAAGTATTTATTACTGGGTATAACACTTACTGCCCTGAGTAATCCATTGACTTCAAATCAGCCTATTCAGGGAAATAAATAAATAAATAAAGCACTCCTCCCAGCAATGTTTATAGGAGAAGACCTCAAATCTGTAATGAACCAACTGAAAGTGGAGAATTTCAGATCACACGCATCAGAAACGGATCAGAAACGAATTTTAAAAATCTACCTGGTGCAACAAGATGTTTGCCACCACAGTCTTTCTTTCCATTCAGTTTAGGACTTTGAACTGTCTTAGAGCTCCTTTTGTTTAAAAAGGGCAATCAAAATTAACAGCTGTTTTAATTTTCAGGGTTACCAAATTCAGCAAGATTCTGACAATTAACAGTGATTAGAAAATTACAAGAGCCCCCCACTCCCTCCAAAAAAAAACCCCACCATAAGTCTTTAAGAGCTGGAGTGGAGATTAATGACTGATAGTTAAATCCTATAATTTAGACATAGGAAAAGTCTAACTCTGAGGTGGTTTTTATGGTCACGTCAAGCCCAGACATGAAACTGGGCAAGCACCTCATGAGGTTTTTTAAAACCATAAAATGGTCCATTATAAAAGTTCAGAGCAACTGAAGTATTTTGTAATTAACATCATAGTAAGTTCACTTCTTCTGGTGTGGGTTTTTTTTTTTAACTCACTGAACATAACTGCTAATATAAATAACCTCAATCTTAATTCTGCAATGAATCAGTAATGTTAACTTCTGACAAGAGAAGGTGGATTACACAGCAGCAAAATACAGCTGACAAACATACCAAGCCAACTAGATACAGAAGCACTTAAAATATAGACAAACTGAAAGACTGAGGTCTTAGTGATGTAGCATTTTACTGTGAGGTCTGCTTGTACAGACCCCTGCTCCCATAAAGACCTCATTCCAGGATTGGGGTCCAATGGCTGAACACAGCTTCATATTATATATATGCAGTGTAATTGTACTCATGTTGGTCCCAGAATATTAGAGACAAGGTGCATGAGGTAATATCCTTTACTGGACCAGTTAGCGCCTGATCCAAAGTTAATTGAAATCAAGGGAAAGACTCCCATTGCCTTAAACGGGCTTTGGAGCAGAGCCTTATTGTGCAGTTTTGCTCTTTATCACAGGCCCATGTCATACGTTCAGTCAAAAGTGACCAGACTGTGACCTCTTTGGGGAAGACACTCCTGCAATATTTATTTCACTCGGCCACTCTGGATCCACCTTGTCTTGGTAAAATCCTCAGAGGCCTGTACTGGATGGGTGGGTCATGGAGGGGGAAGGATCAGGACAAGGCAGACTGCACTGGAGGATCAGGGTCTTAACTAATTAAAAACAACCACAACCACACACACACACTTTGTAAGGCAGCTTCAAGCAACCCACAAACGCAGCGTCCAGCCAAATCCAACAAGGGCAGAGTTATACCAGGAAAGCTAGTATATACCTTGAATAACTCTATTAAACTTGGGTTTTGTGCAAATTCATAGAACACTATTAAAAGAGGTCACATTAAATGTCAATAGGTGTCTTCCTTCCTTCCTCCTGCGTTGCTCCCCCAATACTCACGCTGAAAACGTCCTGGTCCGTCGAGTTGGAAGGGGACTGGGGATAAGGTAACCTCGCATGGGAGATGGAGAGCGATCTCTTGTTCTGCGGTTTTCGGGCAGGCGGAGAGAACGTGGAGACCCTGGAGAAGTGGGGGACTGCTCAGAAGCTGAAGACATGGGCTCAGAAGACATTCCTGATCCCTGAAGAATATCTACTGGGGGGAGGAAATTCTGATTTAGTACAAGATTTTGACCTTTTCAGTAAAGATCATAGTTTTCCAGCTTCTATTAAATCATCAAAGCGGGGTCACTTCCATGCACCCATATGCCCAGATATTAATGCTCCAAGACATACTGCTATGTGCAGGATCATATGACGTACATTTTCGATCAGCTAGTTCTCATGAACTTCTGTGGAAATTCCCACAGAAAATATCCAAAGGCAATCTGCTGCCTCACAGATTCACTGCCTTATTTCCAACGTGGCTAGTCTCATTTGATGTGTATTGACAATTTACCTATATGAAAAACCCACAAAATTAAAAAGCATTCCTAAGTTCCTTCCTAAGACATTTTTTATTTGATAAAACAGATTAAAAACTGCATTCTCTACAGGCTTGGAGGCAGAGAATCTGGGATTGGTCCTAAACCCTGATCCAGAATCAAAGACCTGGCCTGCCTCCATTCATATGAGAAGTGGAATTTCTATTGGAACCAGAGGGTCTGGAGAACTATACACTACACAGCTCTTTTTTCTTTCCTTTTACTTTGTAACTTGAAGTGAATTTTTTCAGGTATATGAAAAGTGCTGGATTCGCGACATAGGAGACTGAAATCTGTTTACATCACAGAACAGATACTGCAGAGCAGAGGCAGTGGCAGTGCAAGCCGTATTTAGCAGAACTCAGCCCAGACCAGGAGGAACCATCGCTAGGGAAAAGATAAGTGAAGCCAGGTCTATGCTAGGAGCGCTTTGCTGGTAGAACTATGCCAGTATATTATACCGGCAAGGCGCTCCTAGAGTAGACAAAGATTACACCAGCAAAAACCTTTGTCAATATAGCTTATTCCATGCACCCCCAATCCCAGTGAAATAAGCTATTCCAACAAAAGTGCACGTTTTTTGGTACAACTGCATCTACACTACAAAGCTGTGTTGGTCAGAGGTCACAAACTAATCACACCCATGAGTGACGAGCTATGCTGGGAAACATCTGTAGTGCAGAACTCACCCTATTCTCCCAACCAGTCAAATTCTTGGTCTTCTTGCCAAAACTCCACAAAAAGGTGTCAAATTGATAAGAACATATCTACCCACTATGACTAGACTGAGACCACGCAGCAGTTCAATGTAACTGTCTGTCCCTACCACCTGGGTTGATTCACACCAATGACCGAGAGGCAAATACTCCATATTTAAATTAAGAATCCCAATCCCATGAACAGCAGCCAGTCTTGCCCTTACCCACTTTGAATAGAAGGAAAGGAAAAAAGGTCTTTTCCTTTCCTTACCCCAATCTCAAGTTCTGTGTTTATAATGACACAAACAATCCAAAACTTTCAGGAGTTTATTTTCCCAGCATTACAGGACTGAGACCACGTCAGATACACAAAAAGCCTCATTTAAAGGTATGGGAGTGGTGATGAGGAATACAAACGCCAGAAAAAATAAAAACCTCTTACTAAAAGGACTAATCAGGGAAAGAAGAGCTTCCCAAATTGATTTTGGCCAGTTACAATCAGACACCTTCTTGTTGGGGTTACAGTATATGCTTATATTCTGTGTATTTCTCCTGAGTGAGACAGCTTTTGAATTGGTTTCAAATGGCAGTGCAAAAGGATCCTGGTTTCATTATTTTTAAATGTAATAGCATTATTTTTTTTAATTGAATACATAAAAAACTACTATAGCTGCTGGTACATGGAGTAGAAACCCACTGACAACATCACCTAAATTTAAGCTTCTCTTTTCTATTACTTTCATGTATATTTCAGTGAATAAAAAAAAAGTAAACAACAGCACTTTGAAGCACTGAGTCTCTCTCTGACACACCCCCACCCACTCACCCATCCACTTGAAGGAATGTGATCAAGGGCTTAATTATACCAATATAGCAGTACAACTCCCCCAGTGTGGGCACAGTTATACCAGAATAAAAGTGCTTACCCCAATATAACTATACTGGTATCACTGGGAATAAGGGAGCATGAGCTATACTGGTATAACTGCATCCACACTATAGGCTGTAGCAATGTAACAGTTCCAGAAGAGATATCACCAAGACCAAAAGCTTATTCAAACTGGAGTTTTTCAAACTAGACAAAAGAAACCCATCTCACACCCCACTCAGACTCCCACACACCCCTTCCCATGAATTATGGAGCGAATCTTAGGTGACAGTTGGAAGAGTCACATTCTTGCTGTCAATACAACAATTCCATTCCTGTTAGTTCCTTATTGAAACTATCAAGTATAAAATTAAAGCAGCCTCTTTAGAATGAAGACATCAAGGGAAAAACCTTTATTGGTTTAATTACTTGAGGTGTCAAGAGGGTAAGTTGGAAGAGACGAGATCCTCATGTTCCCTTTAGCAAGGCTTGAACTTTTCACACCACACTCTCAAGGGCACCAAAGCCCTGTTGAAATAAATGCTTTTTTCAGATTATTTGGACATCGATGGTTCCTTGGGGCATGTCTCTACGTACAGCACTGCAGTAGCACAGCTGTACCGATACAGCTGCGCTGGTGCAGACGCTCTATGCTGACAGGCAAGGTCTCTCCCGTTGGCATAAAAAAACCCGTCTCCGCGAGCAGCATAAGCTATGTTGGCAGGAGAAGCTCTCCCGCCGACACAATGGTGTGCACATGAATGCTTATGACGGTGTAACTTATGTCGCTGGAGGTGGGGTGGAATATTCACACCCCTGAGCAATGTAAGTTTTGCTGACATAGGCTGTAGTGTAGAAACAGCCTGAGAGTCACTGGCCAATGTCAGCCCTGATGTAAGTGGGCTCAACATTTGGTAGGGATTGGAACAGAGGCAAAGCCATAGGATTTCCCAATTTTTTTCCCAGTGATTTGCTGAGCAAGCTTATGCTGAGGAAGTCAAGAAGAGACCCCATGTTACGACTGAAACCCTAAAAGCTCTCTTGATTTATTTTCTTTGCTCTCAAGGGCTGAGAACCCCAATGGCAGTAGAGACCTAAGATGTCTCCAATCAACCCTAAAGCAAAAGTAAAACAGAGGTGATTTAAAATTCCAATTTGAAAACTGAACAAATCAGAGGTGATATGGGCTGTTGTACCAGTACAAACGTTTACAAAGAAGCAAGGCTTTTACCAGGTTATATACATTTGAATCCACAGAGAGGAAACCCTTGGCATTTTGCTTATATGTATAATAAGCAAAGCACAAGGTAACTGTGTTTCCCCTAAAACAAATGAGGGGTCCCTGTGGCACCTTAGAGACTAACAAATTTATTTGGGCATAAGCTTTCGTGGGCTAGAATCCACTTCATCAGATGTATGAAATAAAAGATACAGGAGCAGGTATAAATATATGAAAGGATGTGGGTTGCTTTACCAAGTGTTAAGTCGGTCTAACGAGATAAATCAATTACCAGCAGGATATCAAGGGAGGAGAAATAACTTTTGAAGTGGTACGAGAGTGGCCCATTACAGACAGTTGACAAGAAGGTGTGAGTAACAGTAGGGAGAAATTAGTATTGGGGAAATTAAGTTTGATACCATTATGGCAAACCTGGTGGCTGAACTTTGTGACTTTGTCCTCACCCACAACTATTTCAGATTTGGGGACAATTTATACCTTCAAGTCAGCAGCACTGCTATGGGTACCTGCATGGCCCCTCAATATGCCAACATTTTTATAGCTGATTTAGAACAACGCTTGCTCAGCTCTCGTCCCCTAACATCCCTACTCTAATTGCGCTACATTGGTGACATCTGGACCCCTGGGAAGGAGGCCCTTGAGGAATTCCACCAAGATTTCAACTATTTCCACCCTACCATCAACCTCAGCCTGGACCAGTCCACACAAGAGGTCCACTTCCTAGACACTACAGTGCTAATAAGCAGTGGTCACATAAACACCCTATACCAGAAACCTACTGACTGCTATACTTACCTACATGCCTCCAGCTTTCATCCAGACCACATCACACGATCCATTGTCTACAGCCAAGCTCTAAGATACAACCGCATTTGCTCCGATCCCTCAGACAGAGACAAACACCTACAGAATCTCTATCAAGCATTCTTAAAACTGCAATACTGACCTGGTGAAGTGAAGAAACAGACTGACAGAGCCAGAAGGGTACCGAGAAGTCACCTACTATAAGACAGGCCCAACAAAGAAAGTAACAGAACGCCACTAGCCGTCACCTACAGGCCCCAACTAACACCTCTCTAGAGCATCATCAAGGATCTACAACCTATCCTGAAGGATGATCCCTCACTCTCACAAACCTTGGGAGACAGGCCAGTCCTTACTTACAGACAGCCCCCCAACCTGAAGCAAATACTCACCAGCAACTACACACCACACAACAAAAACACCAACCCAGGAACCAAACCCTGCTACAAACCCCGGTGCCAACTCTGTCCACATATCTATTCAAGGGACACCATCATAGGACCTAACCACATCAGCCACACCATCCGGGTCTCGTTCACCTGCACATCTATCAATGTGATATATGCCATCATGTGCCAGCAATGCCCCTCTGCCATGTACATTGGCCAAACCGGACAGTCTCTACGCAAAAGAATAAATGGACACTAATCTGACATCAGGAATCATAGCATTCAAAAACCAGTAGGAGAACACTTCAATCTCTCTGGTCACTCGATAACAGACCTAAAAGTGGCAATTCTTCAACAACAAAACTTCAAAAACAGACTCCAATGTGAAGCTGCAGAAGTAATTAACTGGAATTAATTTGCAAACTAGATACCATCAGAATAGGTCTGAATAAAGACTGGGAGTGGTTTAGGTCATTACAAAACCTAAACTTAATTTCCCCAATACACCTCTACCCCGATATAACGTGACCCGATATAACATGAATTCGGATAGAACGCGGTAAAGCAGCGCTCCGTGGGGGCGGGGCTGCGCACTCCGGTGGATCAAAGCAAGTTCGATATAACGCGGTTTCACCTATAATGCGGTAAGACTTTTTGGCTCCTGAGGACAATGTTATATCGGGGCAGCGGTGTACTAATTTCTCCCTACTGTTATTCACACCTTCTTGTCAACTGTCTGTAGTGGGCCACTCTCTTACCACTTCAAAAGCTATTTTTCCTCCCTTGATATCCTGCTGGTAATTGATTTCTCTCGTTAGACTGACTTAACACTTGGTAAAGCAACCCACATCCTTTCATGTATTTATACCTGCTCCTGTATCTTTTACGTCATACATCTGATGAAGTGGGTTCTAGCCCACAAAAGCTTATGCACAAATAAATTTGTTAGTCTCTAAGGTGCCACAACGACCCCTCGTTTTTTTTGCTGATACAGACTAACACAGCTACCACTGAAACCTGTGTTTCCCCTGTGCTTTGTAAAACAGGGGGAGGACGGGAATCAGTCGGTAGCACATTTATCTATTTTAGTTTGATATATAGATGACCTGCAAAGATATTTACACACAAAAAGGCTATAAAGATTTAGAAGTGTGCTGACTCATGTTACTGTTTCACTTTATCCTATTCCTGTGCCCTTTGCATTGTTGACATAAAATAAAATGTGATCAATGTCCAAAAAAGGGCTTTCAATTTGTTTGTAATGTACATGTAACCCTTTGTTCTCTCCCGTCTTCTCTCCCCTCCCTCCCCCCACCACCATGACCAAAGCAGATGCATTTCCCTGGCTCTCACTTATTATTTGTATTACAGTAGGGCCCAGAGGTCCTAAATCAGGATCAGAACCTAGATGTTACATAAAAAGGCAAGAGACAGCCCTTGCCTTAAAGGGCTAATCATCCAATTTCAAGCATGATGCAACAAGGAAATGCAACAAATAAACCAAAGGAACAGGACAGGGACAGGGAAGACAGCAGTACTAGAAGAGCTGCAAGGACAGCCAGATAATTGTGAATCAATTGATGTAAAGAAATAAAAGCAATTTCCCAGTTTGCACTCTGCTGGCAATGTCTTACATGCCATGGAACCCCTTTGGACAAGACATTTCAGGAAGGATTCTCAAAGTTGTATGATTTTTCCTCAATTTCTGCTGGGGTTTTACTTGCTTGAGCATTGCATCCAGGGTGGATAAAAATCAATGATTTTTTTTTAATTTAAAAAATATATGTTTTTTATTTAAATCGGATTTTTTTGATAAAATGCTTTTTGGGGGAAAAGCCTATCTAAAGATAGTTTTAATTAAGATACATTATAGCTCAAAGATATCTCATCATGGAATTAAATATCAGGGGGTAGTCGTGTTAGTCTGTATCTACAAAAACAACAAGGAGTCTGGTGGCACCTTAAAGACTAACAGATTTATTTGGGCATAAGCTTTCGTGAGTAAAAACCTCACTTCTTCGGATGCATAGAGTGAAAGTTACAGATGCAGGCATTATATACTGACACATGGAGAGCAGGGAGTTACTTCGCAAGTGGAGAACCAGTGTTGACAGGGCCAATTCAGTCAGGGTGGGTGTAGTCCACAAAGATGGATTAGGGACCCAATCTTATGGGTTTCCATGGGCTTCTGTATAGATTATTTAGGTTAATCTTTATATCTACCCAATGGGACTCAATGCTCAGTCTAGAAGATACCATCAGAGATGCTTAGTTTTGCAGTTCTCAAACTGTGGATTTGTGTCTCCAAAGATAACATGGTTGTTAACAGCAAAAATGTTTTTAAATAAATAATATATAGAGGTGAGAAATAAGAGACCTCAACCCTATTGTCCCTCTGCAAATTTGTGTACACAGAGTCAATCCCTTACTTCTCTCTAAAAGTGCAAAGTTTCAAAAAGTTCAATTAATAGAAGATTCTTGGGGGCGGAATAGATCTGGACAAGGAGAAAAAATCCGGAGATAAAATGTGAGAAGGGAGGGACAGGCAGTAGAAACAAAAGTGAAACTGTTTGAGCAACATATTCCAGAAGTCTTGAGGTCTTTCTGAGTGTAGCCTTCATTGATTTGAGATCTATCATACTATTCTCTCACTAGAAGGGAAAACCTATAATGGGAGCAGGCCATAAAAGAGACCCATTTTGGGAATAAGAACCATTCAAGAAATACATGTTTGCTGATGATATTTTAAAGATGTTTAAAGTGAACTGGTGGAAGTCACTTAAGCACTTGGATTCAGAGACTGTTGAAATTATAATCTCACTTTTAACAGCAGTAGCTTTTTCTGCCTGTGTAGAAAGAATATTTTCTTCCTTTGGACTAATTCATTCCAAACTGAGAAATCATTTGGGACCTGAAAAAGCAGGAAAGCTTGTTTTTCTTTCCAGATTATGAACAAACAGGAAAAAGACAGTTACCTTGTTCGTAACTGGTGTTCTTCGATATGTTGCTCATGTCTATTCCACAATAGGTGTGCATGCTCGCCACGTGCACCAGTGCCAGAAGTTTTTCCCCAGCAGTACCTATAGGGGAGCGCTCCCCCCACCCTCAGTTCCTTCTTGCCAGACAACTCCGACAGAGGGGAAGGAGGGCGGGATGTGGAATAGACATGAACAACACATCTCGAAGAACACCAGTTACGGAAAAGGTAACTGTCTTTTCTTCTTCGAATGATTGCTCATGTGTATTCCACAATAGGTGATTCCAAGCTATATCTGTTGGAGCTGGGAAGGAGTTCACAAACTCTTGGGGTGGAGAACAGCCCTGCTGAACACGGCATTCTCCCTGGTCTGAGAGAAAATCGCATAATGGGAGGTGAACGTGTGAACTGAAGATCATGTGTCAGACCTACAAATGTCCTGAATGGGGACATGGGCCAAAAAGGCAGCCAACGAGGCCTGCCCCCGAGTTGAGTGCGCCTTCACAATTGGTGTCAGAAGGATTCCTGCCGAGTCATAACAGGTACGGATGCACAAGGTGATCCAGTTGGACAGCCGCTGAGTGGAGATCGGCCGACCTTTCATGCGCTCGGCCGAGGCGATGAACAGTTGCGAAGACTTTCTGAAGCTTAGTCTACTCCAGGTAAAAAGCCAGAGCCTGTCGCACATCCAGCGTGTGGAGGCGGCGCTCCTCACTGGATGCACGGGGCTTGGGGCAGAGGTCCGGCAGAAAAATGTCCTGACCCATGTGATAGGTGGAGACCACCTTCAGGAGGAACGAGGGGTGTGGGTGGAGCTGGACCTTATCTTTAGGAAACACCGCGTACAGGGGCTCGGAGGTCAGGGCCCTGAGTTCCCAGACCTGCCTAGCCGACGTGATCGCAACCAGGAAGGCTACCTTCCACAAGAGGTGTGACCAGGAGCACATGGCTTGCGGCTCAAACGGGGGCCCCGTGAGATGGGCCAACACCAGGTTTAGGTCCCACTGCAGAACTGGGGGCCTAACATACGGGAAGAGACGATCCCGCCCCTTAAGGAATCGGCCAGTCATAGCATGGAAGAATACCGTGTGGCCCTGCACCGATGGATGGAAGGCCAATATGGCCACCAGGTGCACCTTGACTGATGAGGGCGCCAGGCTCTAAGATGAAGGAGGTAGTCCAGAATCAGCTGGATCGGGGCGGCCACCGGGGAAACGCCCCACTCATCCACCCATCTGGAAAACCAAGTAGGCTCGGCACGTGGAGGGGCGCCTGCTTTCTAGAAGGATGTGCTGAACTCCTTCCGAGAATGTCCTTTCCTCCCTACGTAACCATTGAGCAGCCATGCCGTGAGGTGGAGTGCCACTAGATTGGGGTGGAGGAGGCAGCCCTGGTCCTGGGAGAGCAGGTCCGGGCGGGACGGCCCTGGCAGGGCGACCGCCAGGCCCGTGAGGGTCCCGTACCAATGCTGCCTGGGCTAGGCCGGGGTAATCAGAAGGACCCGGGCCTTGTCCATCTTCATCTTTTCCAGGACCTTGCCGATCAGCAGGAACAGGGAAAAGGCATAGAGAAGCTGGCTTGACCAGGACAGGGGGAAGGCATCAGAGATGGCGCCCAGTCCCCACCGGAGCAGAACCGGGGACAGCGACAGTTCTGCCAAGTCATGAACAGGTCCACCTAGGGAGTTCCCCACACTTGGAAAAGTCTGTGCACCACCTCTGGGTGGAGAGACCACTCGTGCTGAGAGGAGAAGTCCCTGCACATTCCGGGTGCCCGGCAGATGGAAGGCCTGTAGGCAGATGTCGTAGACTATACAAAAGTCCCACCACCTGAGGGTTTCATGGCAGAGGACAGAGGATCGGGCCCCGCCTTACCTGTTGATGTAGAACATCGAGGCCATGTTGTCCATGAGGACCCTGACCACCCGACCCTACAGGTGCGAGCAGAAGGCCATGCACGCCAGCCGTACCGCCCTGAGCTCCTTGATGTTTATGGAGGGTCAGATCCTGAGCCGAACAAAGACCTTAAGTCTGAACGTTCCCCACATGTGCCCCCCATCCCAGGTCCGACGCGTCAGACACCAGTCTCAGCGACGGGGCCCTGCCTCTGAATGGGACCTCTTGGAGCATGTTTCTCGGGGAGGACCACCACAGTAGGGAGGTGATCACTGGCTTTGTCCCTGTCCCTAGCCTGCGAGAACTCCGAGGCCAACCAGAGCTGGAGGGGCCTCATCCTGAGTCTGGCGTGACAGACCACATACGTGCACGCCGGCATGTGACCCAAGAACTGGAGGCATGCTCTGGCTGTTGTCACCGGAAACCTTCTGACCATATCAATGAGCCCCTTCAGGGTCTCGAACCTGTCCGGTGGGAGGGTGGCTCTGGCTGACAAGACGTCCAGGACCGCCCCAATAAACTCTATGCATTATACCGGGACTAACGTGGACTTGGTGTTGTTTACCAACAGGCCCAAAGTGGTGCACGTGGCCAGAAGGAGCGCTATGTGATCCCGCCCCTGCTACCGGGAGCTGCCCTTGACCAACCAGTTGTCCAGATAGGGGAAGATCTGGACCCCCCACTGCCTGAGGTAGGCCGCCACCACCAACATACATTTCCTGAATACCCTGGGGGCAATGGACAGGCCAAACGGGAGGACCGTAAATTGGTAGTATTCCTGCCCCACTGTGAAACGGAGGAAGTGTCTGTGCCCCTCGAATATATGAATGTGTAGATATGTTATGTTAGCTGCAGAATGCAATATTTTAAGTTTCTCATGTTGACCTGGCTGACATAGTCGATTTAATTTTTGTGGGTTTTTTGTAAAATATTTCATTTAACTATTTTAGCTAAAAACAATTTTAACAAAAACAAACCTGAATTTAGAAAACTTGAATGTTTAACTAAATTCAAAAACAACAAGGAGTCTGGTGGCACCTTAAAGACTAACAGATTTATTTGGGCATAAAAAATCATAAAAATCTGTTAGTCTTTAAGGTGCCACCAGACTCCTTGTTGTTTTTGTAGATACAGACTAACACGGCTACCCCCGATACTTAACTAAATTCAAAAACTCATATGCTTGTTTTGTTAAAATATTATATGTTTGTTGATGAAGAAAGAAATCCAGAATACACCTCTACCCCAACATAACGCGACCCGATATAACACGAATTCGGATATAATGCGGTAAAGCAGCGCTCCGGAGGGGCCGGGCCTGCGCACTCCAGTGGATCAAAGCAAGTTCGATATAACGCGGTTTCACCTATAACGCGTAAGATTTTTTGGCTCCCGAGGACAGCGTTATATCGAGGTAGAGGTGTATATAACATTGTTGTTTTAGTTAAATAAAACAATTTAAATGTCTATCTGGTGATGTTCTCCTCCTAATACAGCATGGCAAGAAAATTCTCCAAGTATTAATGATTAACCTGTTGAATTGGAGATAGTTCACCTCCCAGCGACTTCATAAATATCTGCTTCAGTTACCTTTGATAAATGATATAACCAAACAATCATGCATTTTCTGATATAGCTGTAAAACTAATCTGAAAAGTTTTCAAAATAAATCACTTTAAAAATGTAAAGTGTGTACCTTCTAAAAATGAAACCTACATCTATCTCGGAGTTGTATGAAGAATATGTATTAAGGTTGTAACAACCAACAAGAATGCACTTTTATGCAGAAATCCTGACTAGTGATTTATTTAAATCATATCCACCCTGATTTCATCTGATTAGTATTACAGATAACATGAATCAATAACTTCCTGAAGAATCACACTCCTTGTACGTACTGGTGCTTTAAAATGTTTGCATTTGTTAAAACATGTGCTTTTAGAGTATTACTGCTAAAGTAAATGGGGCATTTGTTTCCATGCAGGTACAATATAGTTAGCAGGTCAACATTTCAAAAGCATCTAAATCCCATTCAAAGTCAATGGGATTTAGGAGCCTAAAATTAAAATTTTACCCAGTGTCCATTCAAATCAGTCACAGTTTGTAATCATCAACGGAGTGAGAGACTCAGGTCCAACTCAACCACTGAAACCTCAGGGGAAATGCTACTTTAAGAGGCTTAATCTCCAGCTTCTTACTGGGCTAACAATCCAGAATCACAAACTCACTAGACACGTTATAACATTCAACACCATACACATTCTTTAGAGATGCCCCCGGTGCATATCTTCCACAGAGTGAAAAACAAAAGATTTCCAAAATACTTACAATCCAACCAATTAAAATATAAATTCCTAACACTGTTTGGAAATGGGGTTTTACACAATCAAAATGTATTCTGATGACAAAAATAATCCATTGACGACAGCAACTATATCGTCAAAGACGACAAGGGAAGAATTGTAGGAGCATTGGTCAAGGACAATTGGGTGCATTTCTGTAGTTTATGTTATCTCTGTGAGATGAAGTATTTTCTAAATATCAGCAATGTTATTGAAAAGGAGAAAGCTGTCATGTCAAAGTTTATGCTAATATATTTAAAACATGTCATAAAGCCCTGAGCTGAAATAGGTTCCTGCAGGGGTCAGGCTGCATAGTTAAAACTCTGATAAATGTTAACACAGCTGGGATTTCACTGGAGTGCAAGGGAATCATGGGATGAGCTCCCAATGGACCCTAACTCCCATAGGCTCCTCTTAAAATCCCATCCCATAAAATTATTCTAGAATAGTCTTGACTGAAGGAAATCTTATCATGACCTTTTCAACCAGATGGGAGGTCTACTTAAGCTCTTCCCACAATCCCAAACAGGCGACTGTTTCTGCTAAAATTATTAACAGTGAAAGGGAGTTAATGTTGATATTTCAGTGTTCATCAATAGGATTCAGAGTTAATGTTGGGAACGTAGTAAGACAACCGAGGACAATTCACAACTCTCACAACTATTGATTCTCTATTTGCAGACTCAATAGACAGCACTGCAGAGGATCCCACTGAAAGCTTTTTCTTCATTACATTTGGCTTTTTAAAAATGTCTTTCTGTACATTCGAATATGGCCCCCAACATGGGGGTATCTGAGCATCGATTGTAATGAATTTTATATTCACAACACACTCGCAAGCCAGGAAGCATGATCCCCATTTGACAGATGGGGAAATGGAAGTCCAAAGAGGTTAGGTGATTTATTCATGGACCACGGTCACACAGGAATCTACAGCAGACACTGAAATTTAACCCAAGTCTCCTGCATTCCACTCTGGTTTCTCAGCCACACGACGACCTTTGCTTACAAATGTATAGGTGCAGCTAATTTTTACAAATCTCTTCAAAGGCTTTTCTGGGATTTAAATCTGATCCTCATATCCACAGAGCACAAATCATACCTCTAGGCCAACAAATTTAAACTCTGCAAAGACTGAGCGTTCACAGGAAGAGAGTTGGTTTGTTGCACAAGTTCAAGCTAACCCTCATTTTCAAAATGAACAAATAGTTTTAAGGCAGCTTGTATCCACTTGTAGTTACATTTGAAACAAGGGTTTCATCAGCAAGAAAACATTATCTCTGAGTACTATTTTCACTTCCTACTCCAACAACAGAGCACAGTTTAGTTCATTGTGAAAAATTCTCTATGCATTAGTTCAGTGCTAGCTAATCCCAAACAGATGGCATGAAGTATAAATGCAGGGTTTTCTGATGGTATCTGAACATTTTCTTTAACTGAGCCCTGGCAAAAGTGCCACAGGTAGGGGTAGATGACACTTTGGCCTGGTCCACACTAACCCCCCACTTCGAACTAAGGTATGCAAATTCAGCTACGTTAATAACGTAGCTGAATTCGAAGTACCTTAGTTCGAACTTACCGCGGGTCCAGACGCGGTGGGCAGGCTCCCCTGTCGATGCCGCGTACTCCTCTCGCCGAGCTGGAGTACCGGCGTCGACGGCGAGCACTTCCAGGATCGATTGCTTACCACTGGACCCGGAAGTAAGTGTAGACCTACCCTTTGTTTTAGTCATGGGGAGGACAGAAGAGAGAGAGGAAAGTGTAAGTTAAGGCATAGAACAGTGATTAAGGAGTTTCTGGCACTACTACTATCTCTGTGTGTGGCTAAGTCCTTTAATGATGATGTGCCTCAGTTTCCCCACTTGTATAACTGGAGTTAACAATACTTTGTTAACTCAAAAGTGGTTATGAGGCTTAACTCAGGATTCTGCTGAGATTCTTAGATGCTATGGCGATGAGTGCCATGGAAATGCCAATAAATAAATAGAAACAGAAGGTGAAGATGCAGAGTTCTTGCTCCCTGCTGAAAAATAAATCTATCTGTTTTTAACAGCCTTACACACTCACTCACTCTCTCACACACACACTCTTCACTGGACATTTTCCAACCATAACCCTGGATCAATATGCTTGTATTTTGCATTATTTATTTATCGCTTTTAAGATTGCAGACACTTTGAGGGATGGACTTCCAGTGTGTTTGTCTGGTGCCTACAGAGTGGAGCCCCAAAGGTGCCTGGGGCTTTGGGGGCAATAAACCGATATAATTAATATGTATAAATGAAATAGCAAAATATTTAGGTGGTGCCATTTATAGCATCAATGTAACTTTATACATAGGTGTGAGATTTTAACTTAGATGTTTTTGAAAACCCCACCCAGATGTCAACTAAGATACGAGCAGATTTAAATACAAAATACTCTGTAATTATTAACAAATGTTATTATCTTCCATCGAAGAGTGTGTGTGTGTGTGTGTGTATATATATATATATATATATATATATATATATAGGACTGATCATGAAATCATGGAATATTCTACTATTACAAAGGGATACGTATTTTTTGCTGTTTATTTTTTTCAAACAACTAATAGAACATTTGAATGACATGGGAACGCCAACATGTGGTATATAAATATAGGATCTGTCAAATACACGTCACATCAGTAACAGCTATTCCTTACTCTGGGGTATTGTGATCTTTATTCTGAAATTTCCTATAAAGTGCTGCAAAAACCTACTGAGATAGATTAAAAAAATGAGAGGGGGAGAGAATATTAACTATGTAAAAGATACCCCTACTTCTAGACCTTATAAAAAGTCACTTTTTATTGTCATTGTCCTCTTTGTCCACCCCACACCCGAAAAGAAGCCCCCAACCCCTCAAAAAATGCAGAAACTATTTTCCCAAAGTGATGAATTCCTACTGGCACCATAATAGACTACAGAGGAAATCTAATCTCACTTTTGACCAGGACAGGGGCCATGAAACTAAACAGACAAAGTATGTGAGACATTTCAGGAAATCTCTCAGCTTGGGTACATATATGCCGCTGTAGTACTTCAGTGTAGATTAGCGGCTCCCAAACTGGGGTTCGTGACCCTCTGGGGGTTAACAAAATGTTACAGGGGGTCTCGGGAAAAAACTCCCTAATGGTGGACAGAGCTGTCAAATGGCTGCCCATCTGTCAAATGGGGCCAGCAGCTCGGAGTTCCTGGACTTCCAAGAGCTAAGCAGATCAAAGCAAGCATATCTATCACACTGAGGAGATTTAAACTTCAAGACTCCTTATACAACATAGAAAGGGAGGTGGATATTTTTTGCTGTGTTTAAAATTAAATAGGCTGCTGTGACGTTATTTACATAATTGTATAGATCATTGTGGCAACCACTATTATATATTTGCAGCAAATATTGTACAAAGGTTGTCGTGTGAAGTGTCTATAAAAAGGTTATGATTTGCTGGTTATGATTATGCTATCTGCATGTGTGTATCATTTTTGTAGTTGAAGTTATGAATATTGGCTATGTACTTGTATCTTAATGTGTTTGATTCTAAGTAGCATTAGTGAAGTGCCCAATCAAGAAACACTTAACTGACAATGGACCTTGGGAGACTCCAATCCACATAAGACATAGCATGTGAGCAATGGCTGCTCTCCAAAGAACTGAGTCGTGCATGGACATGTGACTCACCCATGTGACTTGCCCACGTGACTCCAGACTCCATCTTGCTGCTGTGATTTTCCACAGTAAGAACAAAGGGGTGTCCTTCCACATGGCAGAGAATATAAAAGGTCCTGGAAACCCCTCCATCTTGTCTTCAATACTGCTTCTGGCCTCTGGAGGGACTTTGCTATGCTGAAGTTCTGAACAAAGGATTGAATAACCCATCCAAGCTGTGGATGTACTCCAGAGACTTGATTTGAACCTGCAGTTTATTCCATCACTGCTACAAGCCTGAACCAAGAACTTTGCCATTACTGTATGTAATTGATTCCATTTAACCAATTTCAACTCTCATCTATATTTCTTTCTTTTATGAATAAACCTTTAGATTTTAGATTCTAAAGGATTGGCGTCAGCGTGATTTGTGGATTAGAGCTGACTTGTATATTGACCTGGGTCTGGGGCTTGGTACTTCGGGATCGGGAGAACCCTTTTTCTTTTACTGGGGTATTGGTTTTCATAACCATTCGTCCCCATAACGAGTGGCACTGGTGGTGATACTGGGAAACTGGAGTGTCTAAGGGAATTGCTTGTATGACTTATGGTTAGCCAGAGGGGTGAGATTGAAGTCCTCTCTGTTTGGCTGGTTTGTTGTACCTTAATAGTAAAGGAAACCCAGCCTTGGGCTGTAAATGCCCTGCTCTAAGGAATTTGTCCTGAATTGATACTCTCAGTTGTGTCCTGCCAGGGGCAGCATCGTTATAGCTGCTAGTGTTGTTTTTAAATTACTGTGAAGAACAAGTTTAAGCTTTGTTGTAACGTGCATTGTTTGCCTGGACTGCTCAAGACCTGAATACTTGTGTAGGAGGAACTCTTTGAGTTGGCTTCTTAAATACCTTCATGCCGTTTCACATCTGATACTCCTTGATGAAACATAGAAGCCAGAGGCACCAGTAGGAGGGTCACGTGCCGCCCCGTGTCGGCGCCCCCCCGCGAGTCCCTCCCCTTTTTTTCCGGCAGCCCTCACGGGCCTCCCCACTTTTCCAGCAGTGCTCCCCCCAGACTCCAGGGTGTGTGGGGGCTTTGCCCCCGCACCTCTTTTTTCTACTGGCGTCTCTGATAGGAGCCTTGTCTTATAACAGGCTTAATCAAAAGTGATACAAGCTACAAAAGTGAGATCTTGGAAGAGTGTTACTGTTTTCATAATGTAATAAAAATACTGTGATGATAAACAATTATTCATAAATAGTGTGTAATAAGCATGTCATAAAAACAAATTTTGTATTTCCAAGATCACTGCTTTTATAATTTATGCTGAGTTAAGGGAGAAAATCCCTGGAAATATTCATTTTTAGGAGGGGGTTCATGAGACTTGACATTTTAGTGAAAGGGGTTCGCGGGTTGTTGAAGTCTGGGAACCACTGGTGTAGATACCACCTACACTGACAGGAGGGGGTCTCCCATTGGCATACGTAATCCACCTCCCCGAGAGGCAGTAGGTAGGTCGACGTAAGAATTCAAGATCTAGCACTGTCTGCACCAGGGGTTAGGTTGGCATAGCTACATCTCTCAGGGGTGTGGATTTTTCACACCCCTGAGAGACATAGCTAGGCCGATGGAAGCTCCCAAGGTAGACCAGCTCCTTATGAATAGTTTCTCTTTCACACACAAAACACAGTAGCATCTACATCCAGTCCATACAGTTTCAAAGGGATTACTATTTGAACACTCAATTGGGTATATTCCAATGTCTCCATGTGCAGTAACATCAGAGCATGAAGAAGAGACCTGGGCTCTCTGTAAATGTTTTTAGCTGGGGTACAACAGAAGGCAATAGTGTGCGTGAAAGTGGTCCCTGAGAGGATACAGTACTGAATGCTTGTGCACGGGCACAAACAGGCCTGCTTAGCTATTCTGTATAAAGCCTGGTATCCTGTGGCATGAGATTAGATTTAAAGGGACACTGTCAACACCACATTTGTGAAGTTGACTGATTTTTTAAAACCCGAGTTTCTGATATATGATATGTCCTGAATTTATTTCCTTTTAAAAATCTTTTTTCAAGGGTTTTCCTGTTCCTCTGTTGGTGTTCACAAGGGTGTTTTCAACAAGGGAGAAAATGACTAGTATTGATGAAACTGACTCTCCCCAATACCTTTCTCTGTCCTCTGCTCCCCGCTCCCATCCGCCAAGAGGGATCACTTAGGAGACTCTGCTCTCTCACGCTCCTCTCCTGGAGAAACTGCTCTGCCCCCACATGTGGTGTCAATCCCTCGGAAGACTCTTATCCCATTCAACACATGCAAAATTTCTACTCACCCAAGGCAACCAGACAAGCAGGTTTCTCCAGCCTTCAACTATATTCTGACATGCCAGATGCACATTTAAAGCTTTGGTGCATTCAAATTCCTCATCCTTTGAGAGCACTGAGCTCCTATTCCCAAACCACAGCAAAGTCAAGTACTTACAAAACAAAAATTGTGAAATAGCTTGTCCAAAAGTTTCCCCTATAGTAATATACTAGTTTGCATATGAGTAAACTTTCCAAGACTCCTGCAGATGCATCAATTAACACTAAAGTCCAGAGCGGTTGCACTGTGCTTTTGACATGCTAATGATTTTACAAAACATACAGAGAACTATGACACAGAAGTCATGCTCTCATGTCTAATTAAACAAGCAATGGGAAAAGAGACCATTTGCATTTAGCCCATTTGTTATAATCATGCAGTATGTTAACAAAGACTTTGGCATTGCCAGACTACGCCCCAGGTACATTTGAAACCTAATTCGAAAGTAGGCAGATACATTACGTGCAAGGCAAACTCTTAGAAAATCTTTGCTTAAGAATGTAGTTAACCTTGTTTTAGCTAAAACCTTCTATGGAGATTTTGAATGTAGCAGAACAAAGCAGTCACTACATAGCAAGGAGCTGTCTACAGGAAGGTTGAATCAGGCATAAACACAATCTACAAGGTGCATTCATAAATTAGGGGGCATTTTTTCAGGTCAGTATATTCTATTGATAATGTAAACACCACAGGATACCATTTAAGCAATATAAGATTTAAGGAGGAGAATGGAAGAGAGATGTGTATCAGACAGCATGCGTATTATTTCAATGGTTTATAGAGGGTACAGAACATTATACAATAATATCCTGTAGACACGCCTATTAAAAATAAAAAAGGCAAGTCTCTCTCTTCTGGGTAATATGATATCCACCACTGCTGCTGCAGTTTCTTGCTTCCACTGGCTTAGCGGAAGGGAATCAATCAGGAACCTTTCAATGATGCTTTTAAACAAACAGAAAAAAGTGAGCTAGGTGCAGGCTGCCACAGGTAAATTGGTACGGGGGCTTGTCCTCCAGGCTCAAATCTAAAACCACACTATGAAGAGGACAGTGTCTCCCTCTACCCTGAAGACCCTCTCCAAGTGATCTGAATATCTAAACTATCATATTTCATGCAGATTTGCTCAGTTTGCCTGAATCTTAAAACTACGGTCTTGTCTACACACAAAAGTTGTTCAGATTTAACTAAATTGGTTTAGAAACTGATTACAGCCTTGTTTACATGGATTGAGAAATGAATGAACAAGATCAGTTTATAAACTGCTTTAAATTGGTACAAGCCCCTAGTATGGGCACACTACTTTCAAATTCAGTGGTTTGTTTTAACATAATATTTTTGTTTGTTTTACAGAATTAAGCTAAACCTTAACATGAAATAAGAACATCTACATACTAACTTGCAATGGTTAACTGAATCATCTATATCTTTCATTAAACTAATACAAGTTTGTGTGCAACTTATTATGCTGTCCCACTTTATTCCCCACTCTCAATCTTTCCTCCACCCCCGACCCGAGTTATAGCTCATCGTCCTATGAACATCAGGACAGTCAAGTAAGCCTGTAAAGGACACTTCCCTTCAGGACCTGCACTCCTTGGGACCCGACTCTGCCTTGTGACTAAGCACCCTTGACTCAGTGAAGCCAATGGGAGTGGAGGAGGGCACCCAGCCCTGCTTAGGAGGCACTTGCCCCAGCAAGATCGGCCTGCTGGTTTCTGCAGCAATACGGCCATGTTACAGCCTGGCATTTCCCAGCACCCAGCTAGAAGGCTGCCAGTTGCACCGGAACAGCAGCTGGCCTGGGAATAGACCCCAGACGCTCCACAGCCCAGCCCTTGTTCTAACTGCTCTCCTCCCACAGTTGGGAACAGAACCCAGGGGTCCCAGTACCAGACCCCGGTTCCAGAGTTGCCAACTCTCACACTATTACATTTTTCCTGGTTCTGGGCGTCTACGCTGTACTCAGGTCCAGCCAGCAGAAAGCAGGAGCTTTCCTCACGTTCCCCTCTCCCCCTTGCTTAAAATGGCTACTATGTCCCATTGCTCTCAATGGAACAAAAGCCATATACTGCCCTCAGCCAAGGCGACTGCCACTTCTCCACAGCCTTTTCAGGTAGAAGTGAGGCTGCTCCTAGTAAAGATGGCTGCCATCCCTTATTGTTCCCAGTGGGAATGAGGTCCACTGCCCTCAGCTAAACCTGTCCCCGTACGAGGCCCAGGCAGAACATGAGGAAAGTGGAGGGGAACTGTGGAGAGGAGAGAGAGACCATGTGGATCAAGGAAACACGGGAGGGAGAAGGGAGTTCACAATGGGGAAAGAATTGGGGGGTGGGAAGGGAGGAAAAATGGAGGGGCAGGGACACTGAATGAGGGCAAGAGAAGGAAAAGGTGCCAGGATGCTACTAGGCAGGCCAGAGCAGGAAGGTGCGGGGAAGGGGAGGTCCAGTTTCGTATGTGTAAAGAAGAATGTATTTCCTCATGTAATTAACACACACATGTTAGGCGTGAGGGGGGCTTTCACCTAAAGGTTAAAAAAAAAATAAGAGACAGAAAAAGCCACACACCTTACCACTAGATAACACTCCTGGGTAATAACAAGTGTTTCTAAAGATTTAGCCTGTCTACAAGTTACCTTGAAGCATGTGGGTCAGCATGTGTAATCAATGTTCCCTAAACAATGTTCCCTAATCAATCTTCCATAATCAATGTTTTATGGCCCATGGCAAAGAATGCTCATGCCCCCCACATCCATTCATTATTAGCCATTATTATTCATTATTATGCTTGTTCTTGAAGCACAGAGGCAATACGGAATACTTTTTATGCCCTCTTTACTGATAGACTTCAGTCACAATGAGTTTATCTACCTCCCAACTGGTCTACGGATGGAAAGGGATTAAGCTGAACAACCTGAATTTGCTATTACTTGCGCCTTCACTGCAACTGTTCTGTAGGCAGAGTAGCGCATGAGTTTTGGTTCCTATCCTGTTCTGTTACAAATTTCAGGCCCCATTTCTGCAACTGTGTGCATGTGGGCAGAGCATCGACTTCAAATAATAACGACGCATGCAGTTCCAGGATTTATTTCATTTCTACTGAAAAAGCCTTTCCCAGACTCTAAAGGTGACATTTTTCAAAAGTGCCTAAGTGATTTAGGACTTGCGTACATGAGGAAATGTACCCACATAACTATGCCAGTATAACTACAAAGCTGTAGCTATACCAGGATGACGCCACATGTGGACTCTCTTATTCTGGAATTAGAGAAGCTTTTTTTCAGTTTAGTTTATATTGCTTCCAACATCCCATTTTTGAAGATGAACTGAGGTGCTTTTAAAAAATTTACCTTAGGCGCTCCCTCTTTCCACCATAGAAAATAAAATAAAATACAACTAAAAATATATATTTAAACAGGACTGAGCTTTTTCTATAGAAACTGCAAGTGTCAATTACCTACAGTAGAACCTCAGAGTTACAAACACCAGAGTTACGAACTGCCTTGGTGGAAAAGGGACTCAAGTCCAATAATTTTTTTAATCCTTTGCAGGGCACCTCTAACAAATTACTTCTATATGGAATTCCTAGTTAGTTTCTTCATTACATATTATCACGTAGGCAAGTTGGCATAAAACAAACAGCCAGTTCTATCATCAAGTTCTGAACAATGCTAAATCAGCAGAAATTCAGGATTCACAAGCACAACTGTTAGAAACTAGAGCATGGCAGACTAATCTCTGAAGGCTATGGATATACAGTAACTCCCCACTTAACGTCCTCTCGTTTAACGTTGTTTCGATCTTATGTCCCTGCTCAATTACAGAACATGCTCCATTTAAAGTTGTGCAATGCTTCACTATAACATCGTTTGGCTGCCTGCTTTATCCACAGCTGGCAGCCCCCTTATCAGCTCCCCTACGTCCCCCCCCACAGCGCCGCGGGCAGGAGGCAGGGGAGGGAGGGGGGAGGAGCGAGGACGTGGCGTGCGGAGTAAAGGGAGGGGAAGAAGAGGCGGGTTAAGGGTGGGGCTTGGGGGAAGGAGTGGCGTGGGCAGGCCGAGGGTTGAGTCCCCCGCCCCTGGTGCTTGCAGAGTAGGGGAAGCTGCCGCTGCTGCTGTGCAACGTTCTTCTACTAGCCCACAGCATCTTCAGCCTCCTTGCCTGCCTCACTGTCTCCAGTGCCAGTGGGCTGTGCCTGTGTGGGGTAAGGCGGGGGCACCTCCCAACTATAGTATTGTACTGTACTGTACTGTACTGTACTGTATGGCAAAAAAAAAAAAATTCCCTGGAACCTAACCCCCCCATTTACATTCATTCTTATGGGGAAAGTGGATTCGCTTAACATCATTTCACTTAAAGTCACATTTTTCAGGAACATAACTACAACGTTAAGTGAGGAGTTACTGTAGCTCCATTTTGGAGCTCCTACTTTTGCAGGACACAAGCATATGGTACAAACTAAGACTCCAACTCAAAAAATGTGGACAGATTCCTATGCCCATATAAAACCATAAGGAAGTCAACAGGGCTCCACAAGGAGTGCAGGGGGCTGTCCAAATGGTTTCAGTTGCAGGACTGGGGCCCAGTATCAGTTCATATTTTCCTCTCTCCAGCCCTTTCAATTACTACTGCTAACACATGCACACTGAACATTGCAGAAGTCTTACACTCAAGGCTCCCAGACATGAAGGTCGGGAGATACAATTCAGAACAGCGCTGGATTGATGGCTTCTCTCACACCACTCCATCAGCGCTCCAAAATACAGTTTTATTAAGTTACCGAGTGCCAAACTTCCCAAACCACTTGAAATTCTGGGTCCTTCCAATTACATTTACCACTAGTGTCAGGTGTAAGCGGTTACAGACGTATCAGGACTAATTAAAACATGACTAAGTATTGGTCTACACTTAAAAGAGTTATATCGACATAGCTGTGTTAGTCAGGGGTGTGAAAAAACCACACCCCAACTGACGTAGCTATGCCGCCATAACCCCCAGTGTAGACGCAGCTATGACAACAGAAGAGTGCTTCCATTGACGTAGCTAACATCTTTCAGGGAGATGTAGACTGCACCTACATGCCAGTATAGTTCCTCTAAGTGTAGACATACCATAACTTTCCTCCCCAACTAACGTCTTCAATAAAAAAACTAGATCATATTAAAAAGTATAGGTTTATATTTGTAAGTATGTATGCAGCACAAATACCTGCTGGATTAGTCAAAGACAGATTCAGAAAGATTAATCCTATGAAGACATTTTCCTTGCAAATGTTCCAGCAAGAAACAAGTGCTATGGTGCGATGCCAGCAGCTGCTTACACATTATACAAATAACTTGATCCCCTCACTGGTGCTGTGAAGAAACCACAAGCTACTAAAGTCTTTTGCCTCTCTGTTCTATACTTCTCCCTGCTATAATGCACCTGTCATCTCAGCTTCTCATCATATTAGTCATTCTATAAATCAACCTAAACATTTGAGTCTAATAATCTGAGTCTAATCCAACATTCAGACTCTCTAAAATCAACCCATCTAAAATTTTTGACTGAGACATCATTACCAATCTACTTCTGTATCAATTAGTGAGTCACAAAGATCTAATTATCTATAATCTTAGTAAATGACAAATTCTCAATTTCTGGAGAGAAGAAGGAGGGAGTAGAATTCTCAATTTCTGGGGAGGAAGGAAGAAGGTGGAAGAAATGCCTTTGATCTGTCAAACTCTCCCTACCCCTCAGAAAATTGATTAGTCCCTAAACAATCTTTTCAAGACCATGGTAGATATTCTACATAAACAAAGTATTAGAACCATACTCCACATGCATAAAATTGAGTGTCTTTCCCCACATCTCCCCGGACCAAAAAACAAATAAAAAAAGCCCACCACATAATGACACACCTACTTAACCTGCACTAACTGACAAACTTCTCAGGCTTATTGAAATTCCATTAGCATCAGACAAAAGGAGCAGATTTTCCATACACACTCTCAAAGCAGGGAGAGGGGGGAGATACCTGAGTTCTATAGGGAAGCGCTAGCAGCCCATTTAATGGCTACATTTCTCTGCTTTTCTCCCCATCTTTGTGCATCTCTCCCGTTTTGTATATTAGCGCATGTCTACACTAGCAAGCTTACAGCGGCACAGCTGTACCGATGCAGCGGCGCCACTGTAAGATCTTCTGTGTAGCTGCTCTATGCCGACGGGAGAGAGCTCTCCCGTCAACATCATAACACCGCCTCAACAAGCGGTGGTAGCCATGTCGGCCGGAGAAGCTCTCCAGCTGACATAGTGCTGTGCATACTATCACTTATGCCGGCGAAATTTATATCATTCAGGGGGATGGAAAATCACACCCCTGAGCGACATAAGTTTTGCTGACATAGGCTGTAGTGTAGACATGGCCTTAGGGTCTGCTCCTCCCTCTACCACTCCACAGAAGACCTCCAGTAGCAGGAGATAGTCAGCACTGCATCCTTGCACAGTAGGGCTTAGCTTCCTCTGCTCCAGCTCCAGTGAGGGATTCTCCTGGAGTACTTCTAAAAATGAGGACAGACAAGAAAAAAGAAATCTCATAGTATCCTCAACAATTTAACCCTCTGAGACAGACGTGGTTCAGGTATCACTCTGGAAACTCATCCCCTATTAATCAGATTAAATGAACTTTAGACTGCTAAATGATTTAAACTACTGCAGGTACCTTATATATAATGGAACAGCTCTCCTAAGCAATTGAACTGAAGACTGGGAATCTGTACTTCCAAAAACAAAATTATTAAACCAAATCAGCAGTTGCACTAGTCAGGAGAGAGTGGCAGGATTAATATATTTCAATTTTTAAACTACTTCAGGGCCCCCTGTCATTTTTATATTAAACATGGCAAAAAGGCAGATTTATTGAGCAATGATGATAGGATTTTATAAGTACTACACTCTTACTCTAGCTACTGCAACCCCAGAGGCATTTTATCCTAACCTGTAGTCAAACACCTGACAGTTTAGCAAATGCCAAGCAATCAGAGCACAACAACAGAACCATATTAAAAACTCAAAGAGTCAAAGTTAGGCCACAAAACAAACAAACTGAAAAACTAAACCTAAATGAGAACAGCATAAACTAGCAGATCAAGTTTGGGACAGGGAGCCAGAAACTACTGAATTGTAATCCTGAATCTGGCCTCTGTAAGTCATTTCACCTCTGTGCCTCAGTGTCCCCATCTATAAAACTGGGCTGATATCTACCTACTTCCCAGTGGTGTTGTGGGGATTAGCTGGCATTTGTACAGCACTTGAGAGACATAACACCTGTTTGGAACTAGAGTGCTGTCAACATGCTAATGCTAGGAAATATAAAGCATGTTATATAAAGTTTCTGTCAAGCCACAATTCTTGTCTCATTACTCTCCATGTGTATGATACAGATTGGGATCAGATTGAAAATAAACTGGCTGCCAATCAGACTGAGAGAAGTAATGATTATTCTCCTTGCTGTGCCAGCGGACAATTGCATCAACTGAAGGTGTATATTTTTCTCTTGTAATCTTGCTGTAAGGCCAGAAAGTGCTTGTTACTTCTGAATCTTCCTTCCCTGTGACCAGCTCCAGTCCCTGCTCAGGTTGATACACCCAGGGCTTTGCAAAGCAACAGCAAGGTGAAACTGAACCAAATCTTGTCAATTTCACCCTGCAGCAGCAAAGGCAGCAGAGCTGACTGTCCTTAGGCTCAAGTCTGCTCACATAGATTCACATTCAGATTTTCCTTAGGACCAGAAGCACTAGATTCAATTGGATTTTCAAGCTCTGAACAAGAACATCAGTCACACTTCTAATAGTGACCAATGTAATATACAAAAGCACTTATGCATCATTTCAAGGTAAGGGCTTAATCAACTATAATACAAAATCAAATGTTTAGAGTCTCATGCAAAACTTCTCAGTTAATTTAACTAAGATATACAGGACAAGCGCTATTTAACATTCAAATGCCACAAAACTGTTTCCTCTTCAAATGTATACATTACCAACTACCTATATTACAGAGAATGTAGCCACTTTACCTTCTGTCCAATTAGATCCCTTCCCAACCAGGCCTTGATAGCATAATTAATATTACAGCAAGTAGGTTCAGTAAATAAATTCTGTTTTCCCACACTGTGTAATAGTGTAATTACAAGTGTAATATCTTGTAATATCAAGTGAATATCTTGGACTTCTACAGTACCTTCTAGTGAGGCTCAAAACTGTTTTAACACACTAATTAATTAAGCCTTAAACGATACCTATGGGTAATTTATTATTCCCATTTTACCCGAAGCCCAGTATGCCAACCTCACCCATGGCATAGGCACAGCTAGGCTGATAGAAGAATGCTTCCATCAACCTAGCCACTGTGACTCGAGAAGGTGGAAAAACCTCTTCCATTGTGTAGGACACATCTACACTATGGCACTGCAGTGGCACAGCTCCAGTGCAATAACTGTGCCACTGTCGTGCCCATAATGTACACATGGCCTGAGGCACAGAAAGGTTAGAGTAGCTTTACTCTGAAAAGCAACAGTGCAAAACCAGCACCTCTACTCCGCAGACCAGCTATACAGCTAGACTCAGAGTCAAATAGTGACCAAATTCAATTTTATTGTGAGCCAAACGTCTATGGGTGTGAATCTGGATTCTATTACCTCTTTGCATCAACAAAATTGTTTACCAAGTTCCAATTTCAGGGCCAAAAGTTACACCAATTTGGTATAAACCTAGTACAAGCAATGGAACTAGCAGGCATCAACAAGGGCATAAGTATTATTTATGTTTATTATGCTAGTGCCTAGGGGTCAACTGAGAATGGGTGTAGGGGGCTGGGGGCATTGAACTTTTGTTATGATGATGTGGGAATGGAAAACGCTTGGTTTAACTTTGCAAACCCATAGTGACTTCCAGGGCTGGCATTAAGACAAAAGGTGGGTCCTTTCCCTGTCCTTTCCCTGTCTCTTAGATCCACTTCCACTTGCCAATATCTACCAGGAAAATGGTAAGAATCCTTTAAAAACAACTTCATTTAATTATCTATAGTCCACACCGAATCTTGGGTTGCCCTTCTTTTTCTTCATCAGCACTATTTCAAAGTCATGAGAATGAGTAACCATGGAACTCTACAATGTCACTTTCAGACACACTTTCTCCACACAAATCAATGGCAAAGCCAGGAACAGAACCCATCTTCCAACTTGAGAGTCTTCTACTTAACCAGTATTTCATGCCTCCTTTGTACAACAAAATCCTTCATCTACCATTATCTACCTAGAGGAAGCACTTTGGAAAGGCCTTGTGCGGTATTTCGTAATCGTTATTGACAGATTTGCTCTAAGTACCATCTGAAATAAGAAGTAACTTACCATTCTCAAGTCAAAACCTACAAAGCAGATCACATTCCATCTTACTAGCTGGCTGTTAGCAGGGCATACAGGCCTGGATACTTTTTTGAGCTGTGCTGACTGGCAGTGGCGCTGAAACACTTTTTACAATGAGGGTGCTGAAAGCCAGTGGTCCCCAAACTTTTTACTTCGCACCCTCCTTACCCTTGTTGGCGCCTCCTCTCCCCAGAGCAGAGCCCCAGGTGCAGGGCCAGGAGGAGACCCCCTGGTGCAGGCCCGGCATCAGCCAGAACTCCGGGCATGGGGCCAGGAGCAGAACCCAGGGCCTGGGGCCAGCAGCACCGGGACCCTGGGCGTTGGGTCGGTGGCCAGGATCCCACATAAAACCAGGGGGTTCTGCAGCACCTGCCACGCCCCTGGTTCCTGTGCTATGCTGACTGGCATGGTCATCCTGCTCTTGTTCAGAAAAGGCTGAATCATATTTGTTTACACTTCAGCAACTGCTTCATGGACAAGCATCTGTGGAAAGAAAATGCCTAACAGCCAAGATTACATTTCTAAGTGTTGATTACAACTCATACATGGCCTTCAGATATGATGATTATTTCATTCCCATCAAGTACCTGAGAACACAGCAACTGCCTCTAAGCAGTTTTTTGAAACAACCAACCATGCATGTACACATCAGCCCAGGAAAACCACCTATCACCACTACCAAGAAGGCAAGAGCCCAACTACTGTGGTGATAGGGCCTATATTAGTATCTAGATAGAACATTTTGCTTCATTACTTGCTTTGTCAGCAGCATGATTTATTCACTCTGCCCAATGCTTGGGTTCTGGTGAACACAGTAGCATACAAAAAAGTAAACTTTAAAGTAAACTGGAAGGTCAAGCTCTAATGTTTCCTGGACACAATACACTCCTTGTCTGGATGTTATCTGAAACTGCAGCAGTGTCAGAAAATACACAGGCCTGAAGAAAAACAACAGTTCTGGAAGCACTGCAAGACCTCGGGCTTTGGGTTAAAGGGGATGGTGACATTTCCACAACTCAACACATGCCGTCCTCTAAAGGAAAAATGCCTCCATTTTCTTCAGACCAGCTACCTAGAAGTTCATCGATCAAGAGAAATTTACGAGCAAACACTGGATCTGGTTACCAACCTCTTCCTCTCACCGCGGAGCACTTGTTGTTAACAGGAGAACTTGTGCAGGTAACTGCTGCTGACCGGGGGAGCAGGGGATTCATAGTATGCCCTCTGAGGCATTTTTGTTCAAGTTTAGTTACAGACAGGACCTTCTGATAACAAGGCACCTGGACCTCAATTCTCTATTGATGGAGGTGTCTTGAAAAGGGGACTCTCACATTTCTACACAGAGCAGGGCTAGAGAACTTTGGTAAGAAAGGCGGACTTCTGTCTACACTACACTCTCCGCTGTTTCTGCCATTGGTGGATAATTAAAAGTCCTAATTGCCTCAGCCATGTCTGCACTGGGATGTCTTTTGTGCACCAGCAATGTCAAAGCCCAACATAATAGACTATTGTAGTTCTTCTTATAATGTTTAGTGTCTTAAATTGAACACTTACGGTTCTATTACTCTCCTCTGCTGCCCAGTGCAGAGCACCCTACGCACACAGAGGGATCTAAGTAGCAGAGCCAAGCCAACATGGTCCATGGATGTCTCTCCACATCTGTCTGGAAGGGCTGGAAATCAGATCCTCTAGGTGATATGCTCCTCTCTGAATTCAGCATCTTTCCCAATGGAAACCCACATGGGAGTTGGTGTCACTAGCGGCAGTGTTAACTTGCTCTCCCATAGCACCTACCCCTGTCTCACACAAAGGGTTCCATGCAACTCTGAAGGAGGAGCCTCGGTTCCTAAATCAGTCATGCTGTCCGGCACACGTGTGTGTTTGGGGGGGAGATCACTAAGCAATCTAGCGGGACTGCCTATACAACCTCAGATCAGCTTGAAAGCACACCATGCCCTCGAAACGCTGTAAAATGCAGACATTTTCAGTGCACTTTCTCCCAGCCAGCATGTTTTCTCCCCCACAAGGGCAGAATCCAAACAATGGTTAATGTAGCGTATCTTAACATTCATTCCCCTATGCCCGTTACATTGTTAACGCAGGTTGGAAACTGGATTACAGTCTCTTAATGCTGTGTTCTAACACGGCTGGTGTCACTTCCCAGCAAGAGATTCAGAAATGGCAACTGTTATTAAAAGGGATTTGTTATTTCAGTTTATCCACAGTCATTTTTATTCATCCCCATGCAGGAGAAGCAGCACAATGGCCCTAAACATCCCACTTGAGTGCAGGGATCACTGATGATTTGCAAAGGAACAGAAAATGGGGTCTGTGCCTCTTCTGTTTCTTTGTGACGTGTGAAGGAGGCTAGGAAAGTTTCCCCCACCTCCACTACCACCTCCCAACATCTCGTCCCCTGCTTGTTTTTTCTGTTTGTTTGGTTTTTTGTTTGTTTTTTTGCATTAGAAATTCAGGTATTGTCTGATCTGTTTTTCCTGGAAGACTCTATGGGTGAATGAAGAACTAGTAAAATTATGACATCAGAGAAACCATTAAAGTGAACCTTGATTAACTGAGATGGGAAGTGATTTTTATTCAGGCTATTTAAACCCTACCCCTTCAGTTAAGCTCTGAGAAAGCTCCCACTCTGAGTCACCAATAAACCCTACAGCAAAAACAGGGAAGATAAGATTTGACATGTCTCACATTTCTGGGGGGAGGGGACAAGTATAATTTTTATATATTCCATATAATTTTCATCTATATGGAAAAAACACATTTCAGGCCTTCTTTATACATCAAAGAGACAAAGAGAGCACAAACCAATTTTCTCACATACATTCTCTCCCTCTGTCTCTCTCTCTCACACACACACACACACACACACACACTTTGCTGATCACATTTAAAGTATAGGGCTTTACTCTCTGCTCTGGGATGAATTTCATCCCTAGTGAATTGCTTCTTAATGTGTGAATTTTCATACTACTGAGCTGAGAAAAATGGGTGAAGTTTTCCTCTAAAGTGATACTGCGTATGCTTGTTTATGAAGAGTCATGTCACAATCTTTCTGCCAGGATACTTCCTCATTCACATAAAGCAGAGATCATGCCGTACGAATTAATGCTGCAAAAGCAGTGAGGCCTCAACAATGTTTGAGCAAGAACCATGGGGTGAAGGGTCTCTCTTGCCTCATTTAATGTTATTCTTGGTGGCATAAGTCAGATATCAGACACCACAAATCTGCACACACAGATTATGAAAATGAAAAAGAGCATCGAGAGAAAATTACAAATCCATTACCCAGCTAGCAGAGGTCAGCTTAAAGCAATGGAATTACAGATCTGAACCAGAAAACAATTCAAACCTACTACAGCATCAACCTCAGCTTTGAATTATCCTCTGTGACCCTCAAGAGACAATCCTGCCATAGAGTAATAAAAATAAATGAAGTGAGAACAGTTTAGAAGTCCGAGGAAATGAAGATAACTGGTCTTCCCAGAGGGCTGCCCTGGACATGATGAAAAGACAGTATTATACAGAGGCAGGCAATACAAAACAAAACAACTCTTTAGAATCTTTTTAGGAAACCGTCTTTTCCTGCACTGAAACAGAAGAGATGGTAATTACTTGGATGAACTCTCTCTTTAGCTGTACTAGTGCAGTTTGAGAGTGACTAATCAGGCATAGAGAAAAACTGTTCTCTCTTGCCACAGAGTGCAGGACAAGAGGCAATGGGTTCAAACTACAGCATAGCAGACTTAGATTAAATCTCAGGAAAAACTCCCGAACTGTAAGAACGGTAGGAAAATGGAACAAACTGCCTAGGGAAGTCCTGGAAGCTCCTTCACTGGAGGTTTTCAAAAGGAGGCAGTATAGCTATCTTGGATGGTTTAGACACAACAAATCCTGCATCTTGGCAAGGGGTGAGACTAGATGACCCTTGTAGTCCCATCTAACCCTATGGTTCTACGATTCTATACCAAATCACCATTATCTATCCTCCATTTCTCTATAGAGTATTTGATTGTCCTTTTATTCTACACAACAGACCGGCGGGAGAAGTAAACAGTTTACTTTTTTTTTTAAACCTATCACCTTCTAGAAGAACACACTACTAGTTTGTTTCCTTTTTCTTACACAAACTTATCAACTTCCTGCACTTTCTGGTGGCTAACAGATCAATTGGACATGGTCTGCACACAGCTGTGCAGCCCAACACCCGCTGTTCCAACCTCATGGGCGGACGGTAGCCAGTCTTCTTGCTAGAAGTCTCTTCCTGGATATATAATAAGTGAAAAGCTGACGAATGCTGGCCCCCCATTCAGATCCAGTCCCCCACTGAGTTTCAAGCAAGCATCTTTTTGATGAGTGGCAGATCCTGGATTAATCCTCAGCTTTCCTGACTGAAATCCAAAATATCTACAGAGCTAGATTTCCACAGTAAAAACCCATTAGCTCCCTCTGAAAGTTATTCTCTACGGGATTTCCCCAGTCTTAAAAAGGGCTTCCACCTCTTTCCTTCAAAGACTATTCCACAGTAATCAATCTAGCTATCTGTCAGGAGATTATTCCTGGTATTTAAGATGTAATTTCACCGATGATCATGCTACATATGTAGCATCTTTCATCATGAAGAACCCCAAATCCCTTACCAAGCTATATTATACATAGCTTTAATCTACTGGACGATCATGATTACATTTCCCTCTTTCCTGGGAGATGCTTCTACAGTACTTCCAAATATTGTACACTACCATGTTGTCACTTCCCCCTACTCACAGAAGTTAGTGGCCATTTGACCAATATATCCATGTTTAGTTCTTTTAATCTTCCCTCAGAAATCAAGCCCTCCAGGTCTTTAATCATTCTAGTTTCTCTTCCCCCAGCTTCTTCCACGTTATCTACAAATTTCCAGTACTGAAGTACCCAGAAATTAGTACAGACTGCAAGGGAGATATCATCTTTTTCAAACACATGCCTGTCTATAGGTGTTTGACAGCAGGTTACCATCTTTGGTGTTATACACAAGGCCCTGATCCAAAGCCCACTAAAGCACCGTTTTTCAAATGCGGCCACCAGGGGGCTCCCCTGCAACCACGACAGCTTCCTGGGTGGTGATGGGGGGCGGGGGCAAAGCATCAGCCTATCCTCCTCCTGTTGCTCCTCGATGCGCCTCTTTGCGAAGACTGATGGGGCACAACACTGAAGGAGCAAGGTGAGTTCTCTACCTGAGGGAGAACAGGGGAGACTTAGTGGGGTTCGGACTTCAGCCCTGGGGTGGTTGGACAGCGGGGACTTAGGGAGCCTGGCTGCAGACTAGGCTCCAGCCATAGGCTTCAAACGCCAACCCCTGCCATGCGGCGGCGGGCTCTGATCCCTGGCTCTGGCTGCATGGTGCTGATCCCCAATTCCGCCAGCGGCCGCTGGCCCCAGGCGCTGACCCCCATCCGTGTGCTCCGACCCCCAGCCCTAGTCACTGACCCCAGGTGCTGGTCCCAGGAGCCGACCCTGAGCTCCAGCAGCTGCTGGCCCTGGGTGCAGACCCCCAGTGCTGGCCTTGGGCTCCGGCGGTTACTGGCTCCGGATGCCAACCCCTAGCCCTGGCCGTGCACTCCAACCCCCAGCCGTGGCCATTGATCTTGGGCACTGCCCCTGGATGTCAACCCTGGGTTACGGCAAGTGCTGGCCATGGGTGCCGATCCCCAGCCCCAGGTGCCAGCCCCAGGTGCAGATCCCCAGCCCAAGTCACGCAGCAGCAGGCACCAATGCCAGGCTCCGGCAGGTGCTGGCCCTGAACGGCGACCTCCAGTCCTGGTCGCGCAGCAGCAGGCTCCGGCGGGTGCTGGCCCCGGACACTGACTCCTAGCCCCACCTGTGCAGCAGTGGGTGCGGACCCCAAGTGCCAACCCTGGGTGCCGACCCCCGGCCTCAGTAGCACAGCAGCAGGTGCTGGCTCTGGGTGCTGACCCTCAGTTGCGTAGCAGTAGGTGCTGATCCCCGGCCCTGGGCGCCGGTCCCTGGCCATCCAGCTGTGGGTGCAGACCCTGGGCTCCCGTGGGTTCTGGCCCAGGGCGCCGACCCCCAGCCCCAAGAACCAACCCCTTCCTCCGACTACACGGTGTCGGGGCCCCCCATCCATCACCCCTGGCCTCTGCTGCCTCACCCTCCACTCCTCCATCCATCCTCCCTGGCCTCCGCTGTCTCACCCCTGACCCCTCCATCCAGGTCTTAACTTGCCAGGACTTGCTGTGAAAAGAGATATTAACAAACCTACAAATATCACTTTTCACAGCATTATTTTAATTACTGAGTCCGCAAAAAAACCCTACATAAATAAACTGCAATGATCTGGATGTGTATACATGCATATTTATTTGTTTTTCCTAAAGTTAATTAAGTATTTTAGGGAAAAGTGTCAGTGCAGCCACCAGCAAGAGCTGGTAGCCGCACTCTGAGGCCACCAAAAAATTTGTTCTGAGAACCCCTGCAAGTCAATGGAAAGACTCCCGTTGACTTCAATAGGTATTGGAGGCGCTGAGTACATTTGAACATTCAGATTCTTTTTGTCCTACAGTATACCTTCAAACATATTTCTGACTGTAAGCTTGTAAATGCAGAGACCATGTCTACTTCCACACTTGTACAACTCCTAGAACAAATGAGGCCACGATCTTGATCAGGGCCTCGTGGTGCTAGCATAAATTAATTAATAAATACTACAAGCCAAAATTAATCTGGGCAACCAAATTTTATACAGTATTTGGCCAAGGTGATATAGCACTTTGCTAGGATGAAAAATAAGAGCCAGCAGGTAAATCCTCTGATCCAAATCTGAGTGCTTCATGGCATATTTCAATGCTACCATCACAGCAGCTACACAGGAATCAGACTTAATTCAGACCTATAGTGAGCCAACCGCCATTATTAATAAAAGGCTGGAGAAAGAGAAATATTTATATCTGCCAAATGGAAGAATATAAAAATAAGAGAGATGATTTAAGCTAAAACAGACAGTAAAAAAATCAACTTCACAAACAACAAGTGTCCAGAGTATCATTTCAAACAGTCTCGGTTTAAACACAACTGTTCACCCTCTCTTTTTAAAGAGATCACACCTGGCCCCAAATAAAGTTTTGTAAACAACATTCCTTAGCATTAGTTTTGTAAATCCCTACAGAAACACTGCAGGGGAAAAAACAAACTGACGTCCACTCCCAGTAGTATTTGCAACACATATTTTGCAGCAACGGAACCCAAAAGTAAAACTTGGTGCACTTGGTCTGTTTCCACTGTTGAGAGCTATGCAAAGTGTGAATGGACAGCATAAAAGACACAGTAAATTAGACTTTTTTTCCCAGCTTTAATAATCTGAGGTGCTAATTAATACAAGAAATATTGTTATTATTTGAAATGTGCAACTGTCCCTGTAAAAAGACAACATAAAAGATTTTGTGCACTTTATTGTTTTTTCATGTCTATCCTACAAAGTCCAGAATAATGTAAGAAGGGCTGTTGTTTTTTTCCTTCCTACGGGAAAAGCTTGTCTTCTGGGATCTTCTTTCTCATGCATTGCCTAAATTTATGTTTACTGCAGAAAATTTTTTCCTTTGCGTGGAATAATTATATATTCAAAGTCTGCAAGTGAAAAAATGTGAATTCCAAAAAGGTTTACAGAGCAAACACTGGTATTAAGATGAATTCCTTCTTGTTAAAATAAATTCAGTGGAATGAGAGAGATGATGAAACCTCAGTGTGCTTCACCTTCAGTGACTGTTAGGAGTGAGTCCAGACCCAAACCTATTTTTTTTTCCAGGAGGCACTTAAAAGTCCAGTAACCAAATATGCTAATTATAGAACCTGTATAAGTACAAATCTACAACAGTACACTCACAAAACTGAAATGAAAGGACCTTTTCAAAACTTCTATACTAACTGCCCCCGTTTAGCAGGGACAGCCTCTACTAAGCAAAAGATCGGTCATTTGCCCTCCCGCTCCAATGAATTTCAGCAGTTAAAAGGAGGTCTCCATTTTTCTTCCCCAAATGTCCTTATTGATAGCTTTCAAATGCTGGCAGGTCTGAAGATGAAAAAATCAGTTGTATGCCACGGGATTTGGGTAGTCTGCGTTCGTGGCAGTCATGTAAAAGGCACCATTCAGAAGTGAATGGAGGAGGGTGGAGAGAAAGGGGGGTCGGAGGGAAGAGAGAAAGGATTTGCTCCATCGAGCTGATTCTACATGCAAGAGCATCAGCCATCACCCAAAGAGAAAGCGTGAGGTGGCTCCACTACTTGGCTCCCAACCCAACCACACACAGCCAGATCTCTTCTTTCAGCCATTGGGCGAGGAGTGCACAGTCCCCTCCCAGGCTCTCTGTTTACTGAGCCTCCCCGCTCAACACGCACTTCAATTCGGGCTCGTCCGGAGCAGCAAACGAGGCAAAACGGAGGCTATACGGGGCAGCCTCTGGAGTGCGCCCAGCGAATGGGGGGATGCAAAGTAAAAGGGGAGAATCGGAGAGTTCCCCGAGCTCTGCTCCCTACTTTAGAGTTACTTGCAAAGCAACCCCAGCCCATTGTTACAACCGGATGTCTCACTCCGGCTAGCGCAGACTGGCTGCACAGCCTCCCCGGCCCCTCGAGGATGGCTTCGCTTGACAGCCAGCTACAATCTGCAATCTGTAGCAATACCCTGCCCCACCCCAGTACCGGGCAACCACAGCAACATGAACTCTGCATGCTTCCCCCTCCCCGGGCTCCAGGTGCATGTCGCGTGACTTGCAACAATCTGCATGCTTGTGCCCCGTGCATGTGGCTGTCCCTTCGCGGCCAGGCTCCCCCGTCTTCCGTGCAAGTTGCTTTGGTGGCACAGCATGTTTGCGCCCCCTCCACCCTCCCGCCCGCTGCATGTGGCTGCAGTCCGTGTGCAACCGGCTCACTCACCTTCCGCGGAAACTTCTCTCTCTCTCTCTCTCTCCCTGTGTCTCGCTGTGCACCAGGCTCCCGCCGCTGCACCTTGTAACTCCAGGGGCCAAGCGGCGTGAGGTGGGCAGGGCTGAAAGCGGGAGCCACCCCCTAGCTGGAGACAATCGCACGGGGCGGGGACAGGGCTCAGCGCGGAGGAGCTGGGGCCCCCAGCAGGGGGACATGGACTGTGGAGGGGCGGGGCTGGGGGCATGCAGAGGGCATGCAGCAGGGTAGGGGGAGCGGAGATGCGAGGGGGGGTGTGCCAGGGAAGGGGGCCAGCGCTGGGGGTTGCATGCACAATGGGTAAGGCTTGGAAGGACTCGATTTTTCTCAGTAAATATAGATTTTACTGTACATCCCCCAAGTCCCATGAAAAAATATTTCCATCAGGGATCATCAACATTTACAGCCAGGAAAAGGAAGAAAAATGCTGGAGAACTTACTAGAGTTTGATTGAGGGGTATTTACACTGTGTTTTCTGACACTTTGCGTTTTCCCAGGTACAAAGCTTTCATTTTTTTGATGGCAGGGTCTACTGTCATTAACTAATTATTGGCTGAGAGCTCCCGATTGGCTGAGCCCCCTGCCCCCCCCCCCCCAATTTCCCACAATTGTGGAAATTTAAATGGATAAAAATTAACAATGCTTAAAAATAAACGTTGATATTATCCATTGGAATGATAAAAAATTAAAAAGTGAATTTTGCCAAGCCTAAGGCTGGGGGAGCCCTAAGTGCTGGGTCTGCTCAGAGTTTGAAAACGAACCCCCCGCGTCCAATACAAGAATAAAACAGCCCTTCTGCCTAGTGGCTTGAAAGCCTTGCTCCCCAAGGAGCTGCCCTCATACTGCTGAGAAACGCCACGGCTGCACTGCTGCTGCACCACTGCAGCGTAGACGCTTAGGGCTTGTCTACACTTACCGGAGGATTCGGCGATAGATGCATCGGCGGCCGAGTGAAGACCCGCTAAATTGACCGCCAATCACTCTGCCTTCCACCCCTGCACGCCACCTGATCGAGAAAAGTAAGGGGAGTCGACGGGAGAGCGTCTCCAGTCGACGTCGCGTAGTGTGGACCCGCGGTAATTTGATCTGAGCTACGTCGATTTGAGTTACACTATTCATGTAACTCAAATGGTGTAGCTTAGATTGACTTTTCCCTTTAGCTTAGACAAGGCCTTACTTGTAAGTAACTGTAGTAAATCCACCCCCTTGCGAGGTGGTAGCTAAGTCGAAGGAACAATTCATGTGTCAACTTAGCGCTGTCTACACTGGGGCTTAGGTTGGCTTAACTACATCTTTCAGCGACGTAGCTAGGTCGACATAACTTTCTAATGTAGACCAGCCCTGGGTATCAAGGAGACCCTGGCTTGCTCCCCTCTAAGGCAAAGCATGAGGAGACCCCCTAACTCAGGGCTGGTCTGCACCCCTGAGAGATGTAGCTGTGCTGACCTAACTCCCTGTGAAGACAGTAGTAGGCCGATGGAAGAATTCTTCTGTCAGCCTAGCTGTTGCCTCTCAGTTTGAACCCCTTCTGACAGCATAGGTAGCGTCTACACTGAAGCACCACAGTGGTGCAGCTGCAGTTTTGTTGCTGTAGTAGTTTAAGTGTAGACCCAAACCTGGTCTACACTACAGAGTTAGGTCAATGCAAAGCAGCTTACGTCAACCTAACTATGTGAGGCTGTGTGTTTACACTACAGTTTCTCTCAGCATACTTTATGTCACTCAGGAGTGTGAATAAACCACCCCTGAGTGACATAAATTACACCAACATAAGCGCCAATGTGGACAGCGCTATGTCGTCAGGAGAGCTTCTCCAGCCAACACAGCTACTGCTGCTCTCAGAAATGGTTTTATTATGCCAATCGGTGACATAGAGCAGCTTCACCAGATGCGGTGCAGCAGCGTCATATGTGTTGACAAGCCCTGAGTGTCTACACTAAAATTTCACTCCCACCGACGTAACTTGCCCGCTGAACCAACTTAATAACTCCACCTCCACGAGAAGTGTAGAGTCAATGTCGATATAGTTAGGTCGACGCAGTGTCAATGTAAACACCGTGTTGCTTGTATCGACTGCTGCTGGCTTTCAGAAGTCATCCCACAATGCCCCACACTCACAGTTCAATCAGTGCAAGTGCTCCTGGTGAGGATGTGCACCATCAATCCAAGGAGCAGAGTGTAGACATGCACAAGCGTTGTAATTACTGCGGCGGCTGTATGCCAGTGCAAGTTAGGGGTTGATCTAATTTTGTAGTGTAGACATGCCCTTATTCTCAGCTTCCTGGGGACCCAGGTGCTGCAGCATCAGGGATAAAGCTCTCTATGTACCTCGTGCATCACACCCCCAGCCTCTGCAAATGAAGTTTCTAGGGTTGCCAACCTACAAGGTTGTCCTGGAATCTCCAGGAATTAAGGATTAATCTTTAATTAAAGATTATGTCATGTGATGAAACCTCCAGGAATACGTCCAAGCAAATTGGGCTGGGACATACAATTACAATTCAAAGTCCATGGGTTAATGAAGGGCTCCGAGCAAGGAGCAAATGTTTCATAACAAAAGGCAATAAAAACACACTGCTTAAAAGTAGTTGCAACACAAATTCAATAGGATTTTCTGTATTCAAATTACCACTGTTATTAAAAATATATGCTTCTACTGTGTGATCTTTGCAATCCTCAGCTAGTGCATATTTAATTCTGGTACTAGAGAACAGCACACAACCTGGAAATCACTAATTTTAAGAGAGACAGGAAAACAAAATTCTTCTGTAACATATAAAAGCCCTACTTGCCCTGAAGAGACCATCAGAGACCACTTAAGTGGGGCACCATCTTCTCTGTACCAACATGTTTAAACTGTGGTTAACATGAGCCCCAGTCCTGCAAATGCTCACACATATACTGAACTTTAAGGCCATCCTATTATCGTCAATGGTATTACTCACCTGATTGAAGTCAAGCACGTGCTTAAGTGTTTGCAGGATCTGGGCCATGGTATGCATCTGCAATACACAAATGTTAAATGTACTAGTGTCAAGTTCCAGAACAATTGTAGGACTGAAATGCCATGCTGTAAAATACCAAAATTTTCACTAAAACAAAATTGGCCAAATTCATCCCCAGCATAACTCCAGTAACTTGTAGGGAGTTACACAAGGGAAGATTTGGCCCAATGAAACAAAAACAGAATTTGCTATTTTTCACTCTAAACAAATATTGTTAATAACTTGGAATCTTTCTTTTTAACTATTTTTTCTGTGCAAACACAGAGTCTCGTAAAAGACAAACAAAACATGCCAGACAAAACAAAGAAGCTTTTATCTTAGTAACAACCAGAACGCGAGAACCATCTGAGCTCAGGCACCACTAAATACATTTGGTCTGCAAAGAATAATAACTAATATTGAATTAATGCTTCAATTTAGGGAAAGAAAAGCATGTGATGTAATTGGATAAATGTATAAGAAAAGGAAAACTTAGGCTGAGTAGTAGAAAAGACATCCCAAGGGTGGACAAAGCAGTAGAAAATGTATTAGGAAATAACCCTCTACTGGCAGGGAAATGGGCTAAATAACCTAGTTGATCTTTTCTGTCTGATTTCCATGATGAGAAATTTAGCTGTGGTGCAAGTTACACATCAGCTATATGTGGGTCAGAAAACATGTAAGTGATTTGTAGTAGTGTAACATCCACTGATTTGGCATTCAGTGGCTGTTCAAGGCTTGTGTAATTTGCTACTCTGAAACTTGCTCCACAAAGGGGCAGAAGAAGGAAGTTGTAGCAAGCAAAGGAACTAACACAGTGTATGGGAAAGACAAATTTTAATTAACCTTCCCCAACATTCCTAGGGCCAAATTCGACCCCTGCTATAAACAGGTGCACCTCTAACTGAGCTAGTAGGAACACAGGGATTGCCAGACTAGATCAGACCAGAGCAGTGATCTGCCTAGTCCACCAACCTATCGCCAAGAGCAGACAGCATAGACTGCTTCAGAGGAAGATGAACGAAACACTGTAGTAAGCAGTTATGGAGTTATGCCAACCGGGAAATTCTTTTCCTAACCCCCAACAGTTAGAGGTTGGCTTAATCCAAAGGGAGCTGTACTCACTTATGCCAGGGAATGAATTTGGACTCTGCAGAATCAATATGAGTTACACTCCTATCTACTGAATGCCAGATTTCTCACCAACTTATGCCCACAGTCACGTCAGCCTCTGAATTTGGCCAAAGGCTCCATCCACACGACAGTCTTGGCTGGCTTAACAGATGGTCTTTAGGATCCAGCTGGACTAATGCTTTCAGTTAATACAGTTTTACTGGCTGATGCTGTCAGGACAGGCCATAACTTTTAAAAACCTGGTTACAGAAACCATTCAACACCTTAGTGTAGACAGGGCTTGAAATGTCTCCTTTCCTTTTCTTTTCCTATTTATAGACAACAGACAAAGCACGTCTCAGTATCACTGCAAAGTAAACTTTTTGGTTTATAGGAGCAAAAATTATATGCTTGTTTTATTTAGTCACTCCTAACCACACAAGAAACAGTAGGCACTAAGAGCAGTGTGCAAATTATACTTAAAACTGCCCCAAATAGTCTCAAATGCTATTTATCTCATTGGGAAAAATAAACAGTTTGTGTTATTCCAAAATACCTGGTTATATACATTACTCACCATTAGACCTGAGTAAGAAATAGGACACAAAATGAATAATGCTACATAGGAGCAAATTAGCCATCCTGAGAGGTATCTTGTCCCTCTGGCCTCTGAGTTCTTATTCCACAAAAAATATTACAGCTTATTGGGGTATAATATGGAGAGTTGTGAGTTTTCCTACCCAGGGCTTTAATTTTATTCCTGCATATCTCTCCTTTTACGTTGTGTGATTGGACTAGTTTCTAGGGGAGGAGGAGGGTTAAGGGAAAGCAAATAAATAATAATAATGATTATACTAAGCACATCCATTGAGCCAAAGCCTAGTCATGTCAATGGAAAAACTCCCAAGGATTTTGATGGGCTTGGAGCATAAAATGGCCAACCTCAAACGTTCGAAAGCCAGGAGTCACCCCCCCCCCCTTCCCCCCCCCCCCACACTCCCCTGAGGAATCATGAGATTTAAAAAAAAAAAAAAAAAACCCAAGCCTAATTTTTGGTCCCAAATTTCTCTCATGTTTTTGGTCTGCCTTTGGATTTTGTAACTCCCCCTGGCCACCCCAGCACGTCTGTGTGCAGGAGCGTGCGCATGGCCCCTGCTACACAAGCTCTCCCAGGCTGCCTGATGGTGCAGAGCTTCCAACATCTTTCTGTCCCCAAACTTCTAATTCATCCCCACCACCTACCCCCATATCAACCCAGCCCCCAGCCTAGCAATTAATTATGTTCTCACTTCAGTTCTGCACCCCCAGGCCCATATTGGCCTCTGGCCCCACTGCACACCTCTGCTCCTTCTGCAGCTCCAATGGTTCTTTAGCCCCTCTCTTCCTTCCCAGCTGGGTGTTGCAAGGATAGAGGGGGGATATTGGAGGGAGGAGGAGGATGCTGGGCTGTCCAGAGCTGCTGGGCTCTTTTTGCTCCCTCTCCCCCCATCCCCTCTCTACTACCCCAAAACTCCTCTAAGCTCCTGAGGGGAGGAGGGAGAGGTCTGTCTGCCTCCTGCAGCAGCCCTGATTGGCTGCTTTTCTCCAGAGGGCCGGGAAATGGAGGAGGTAGCCAATCAGAGGGCATTTCTCCCCTGGGCAAGGCTGGAAATAACGTGAAGGCTGGAGTTTCTTGTATTGAATTTGGCTCCACCAGGGGCCAAAATCACATTAGGTGACTTCATTGTGAGGGTTGGTCACACCGGGATCACATTTCTATAGCACACTTTTTACCCCGGTAAAGGTGGGAGAGCATTATTATCACACCCTGCATTTTCCATATGGGGAAACTGAGGCACAGAACAATTAAGTGACTTCCTAAGGTTACAGAGCAAGACAATGGCAGAGCTGGGAATAAAACTTAGGCCTCCTAACTCTGAGTCTAGTTTCTTATTTTTTAGACCCTGCTGCTTCCTTCAGATCCAAACGATTTCTTTGGATGTCTCAAGCACCCCTCTCTACCAGGAGCATCTCATCACGTGAAAATCCCAACCCCAGCACCCTCCAGAGAACTTCAGAGAAGGATCTAGGAGCATTTTGCAGTGCGCGTTCAAATGCAGATTTTGAGACCACCGTGGTAGCCTTACCCCTGGAGAGCAATCCAGCCCATCCCCTCCCAGCCTGCCATTATCCCACGCATGTTTATTTAGGGAACATGTCTACTGTAAGCAATAGCATCTTTGATAACAGTATGCTGATTCTTCAAGAGAGCAAGGACCATTCCTAAAATGAACTGAACACAGCACTTGCAGCAGGGCACTGGTCCTGGGGCAAATGTGTGTGCCCAAGCTCCCTATTTCAAGGCCGTGGCTGATTGGGCGAGTCAGGTCATGTGACAGATCAGAGACAGCATTTCCTATAAGAGGGAGATGCAGGATCAAAGGAAGGAAGAGTCTCTATGCACCAACCAGGTGGAAGGTCTGGTAAAAGATATCTCCAGGGAAGCTTTAATGTGGGTAGTCGTTAGGGAAGACCAGGAAACAGGACTTGGGTTTCAAGAAGGAACAATGTCATCTAGGAAAGCTTGGAGCTGGGTAGAGTTGGCACTGAATTGTTTTGTTCAATGAAGAAAACCCCGAAGAAAGGGGTTGAAATTCTGCCATTGATCTGCGCTTTATTTGATGCACTGGCTGGGGAGTTGGCCCACGAATTTACAAATATCCATTGCCTTGTTCTTCTGATGTCCTAGGGCTGCAAATCCTTGTTCTACCACAACCTGCTTTAGGTAACAGACCACAGGAGGAAGGATGGTCTTGTGATCTTATTCCATAACATGTGCCTGCTATAATGACCATCCATTATTCTCTGTCTACTTTGTTTTATGTTGTGCTTTGTAGCTACTGAGGGATGAGGCCTGTTATTTCTCAAGAACACACATTCAATAGCACAGCACCATGGATACTGATGTGAAACTTTTCATTCATTTAAAATGTGCAGAGAATGGAATTACGTCAGCTGTGTTTTCATCACTTGGACTGGGGGGAAAAACTGGGATAATGGGATGGATCTCATTAAGATAGGGTCATTTTTGCCCAATGCAGGGAGCTAGCACAAGGCCACTTAAGTCCTCTAAACAGGTCTCAAGTAGTAGATAGGATTTGTACTGGTGCTTTACATGAGGGTGGATTTCACCCTTCATTACTAAATGCCATCATTCTTGATGCAAATCAATAATAGCATAGTACAGAATCACCATATGCCACCTTTCATATGAAACCTCAAGTATATGTTCCACATCCTGTTAAAAGCTGTTTATCATATAACCGAAGAGAGAGAGACATAGGCACCACATTTTATAAGCTCAACTTTTTCAAATAAACAACTAAGTCACTGTGTGCCCACATTATCTTAGTCACCTGTTATTTGAATCACACTTTAGTTTAATCCCACTCAGTTTACATAAGTGTAGGAAGTGAATAGCCCTCTGCTCTTCTCTGATGAGTTATAGCAGCAAGATCAGGGAAAACACGGAAACACTGGGGTTCATAAAGAAAACAAATTATAATTTCATATGCCCCACACATAGGATGTTAATGGGTAGAGTTAGGGTGTGTGGCCCAATACAGTAAAGGAAATGCTAATTGTGGTAGCAAATAATCTTTGAATATTCATTTGTATTTAAAAAGAATTTTAAAAAATGCCTTTCCCAGGCGCTAGGTACACGGATATCATTAAAACCACAATGAAGTCTCAGCAACATTAAAGTGATCATTTCAACCCTCAGCCTCCCCCCACACCCTCTCAAACCAATGTCTTTTGCAGCATGCCTGAAAGGTCACCATATTTGGAATATTTTGGACAAGGAGGTGGGGATAAAGATCCAGGGTCCTGGAGCCCTCACAGGAGATGCCCTGCTAGCCATTCCACCTGTCTTTTATACAAGGGGGATCCAGCTCCGGCACCCCTGCTGACCACAGCTATAGTATTATGACACGGGGAGAGAGGGGATCCCTCAGGTAGGCTGGTCCCAGGCTATTTAGGGCTCTAGAGATCATAACCAATGCCTTACTTCCACCCAAAGTACTGCATTTTTATTTCTGGAAAGGCGATTCCCAATCCCTAGTGAAATTGGTATCAGTTGAGGCCGTGATGGGAAAATTCTGACAGTGGCTTCCAGAGAGACAGGCAGGAAATGATGACAATTGTCATGTATGCCCTTAAACAGGCTTCTGTTTCTTTCCTTGCTTTCAGTTTACATTCCCCTCATGCTGCCTTTTAGCTGCTTGTCCCATAGCCTTTCCTTCTCATTTCCAATATGTTGCCCAGTTCCATCCATTGTAATGAAAGACTGAGGCCATGTCTACGTGACAAAATTATGTCGACTCGAGTTACATTGGCATACACCAGGATTGTCAACTTTGGTTGGACGAATTCCTGGAGATTTCATCACATGACATAATCTTTAATTAGAGATTAATCTTTAATTCCTGGAGACTCCAGGACAATCCTGTAAGGTTGGCAATCCTACATACAGCTGCCGCAGTTAGTACATTGCTTGTGTGATCTATACTTGGCTCCTTGTGTTGGTGGTGCACATACTAACGAGGAGTTTATTGAGGCACAGTGTGGGGCACCCTGAGTAGGTGTCTCACTGTGCAACTCACCCCCATTGAGCACACTGTCTTTTGGAAGTTTTGGCAATGCATGATGGGGTCTAAGCATGTCACGCAGGGGTGACTGGGAGCATGGGGCTAACATCCCAGTTTGCAACTGTCTCCATTCCATAATGTTATCTGTATTCCATAATTTTTTCATGCCTTTTCCCCCCAAAATCCCACAAGCCTCCCAACCCTCCTCACTGGCTGCCATCTCTGACAGCAGCATGGAGCCTGCACAGCTCTGCACTATTATCATGAGCAACGCACCACAGAATGCATGATCCTGGACATAGGTGCTGACTGCGTGGGTGCTCTGGAGCTGGAGAACCCACGGGGAAAAATTAGCAGGTGCTCTGCACCCACCAGCAGTCAAGCTCCCCCCGCTTCTTCCCTGCCTCCTCCCTTGAGCGCGCTGTGTTCCTGCTCCTCCCCATCCCTCCCAGCACTTCTGCGCTCCGGGATGCAGTGGCGGGAACAGGGACACAGTGCGCTCAAGGGAGGAGGCGGGGCGGGGGGGACTTGGGGAAGAGGGTGGAATGAGGGCGGGGTGGAGGAGGAGTAAGGGTGGGAAGAGGCAGGGCGGTGGTGGGGACTTGGGAGAAGGGGTGGAGTGCAGGCAGGGCCGAGGGCAGAGGGGAGTTGAGCACCCACCAGTGGGAGCAGAAGTCGGTGCCTATGATCCTGGAGTATTTGCAGCGCCACAAGAAGAAATGAATGAGTGGAGAACATGACGATTCCTTGGAGGACTGATCGCTGTTGGACATAGCGAGAACCAATTCAAGGTTGTTGGTGGCATTCATGGAGCAGTTGCAGATGGTGGCGCTTCGCTTCTGAGCCCGAGAAACAAGCACTGACTGGTGGGATCACATAGTAACAGTGGCTACAGAACTTTTGGGTGCACAAGGCCACATTCCTGGATCTGTGCGCTCAGCTTGTCCAGTCCTCAGACACCAAAATGAACAGCGGAGAAGCGAGTGGCAATTGCACTGTGGTAACTTCCAATGCCAGATTGCTACTGCTCAGTTGGGAATGAATTTGGAATCAGGAACTCCACCATGGGGGCTATTGTGATGCAAGTGTGCGGAGCCTCCTGCTACACAGACTGTGACTCTTGGCAATGTGCAGAACATAGTGGATGGATATGCAGCAATGGGGTTCTTGAACTGTGGTGGAGCAATAGACGGCACAGATATCCCTATTTGGTACCAGAACACCTTGCCACTGGGGATGCTTCTCCAACATCAGTATGGGCTAGTCAAGGAAGGTCCTGGATACTCACATCTTTAAGAACACAGGACTGTTCAGAAAGCTACAAGCAGGTACTTTCTTTCCTGACTGCTGGATTACCATTGGCAATGCTGAAATGCCCATAATCAGGTGGACAGGCATACCCCTTGCTCCCCGGCTATGAAGCCGTACACCAGCCACCTCGAGAGCACAAAGGAACAATTCAACTACCAATTCAGTTAGTGCAGAATCACGCACCCCTGCAGTTCAGCTCCTCCCCCTCATCCCCAGCTGTCATGCCCAGAGGCAGGCCCTGCCAATCAATGCCTCCCCTTCCCTCCCAGCGCCTCCCGCCCACCGCAATCAGCTGTTCAGCAGGATGCAGGAGATTCTGGGGGGGAGGGGCAGGAGCAGGGGCAGGAAGAGGTGGGGGAGAGGGTGGAATGGGGTGGGAAGAAGCAGGGCAGGGGCAGGAAGAGGGGGTGGGGCCTTGGGGTGGAGCGGGGGGTGGAGCACCCCTCCAGGAACTTAGGAAGTCGGTGCCTCTGTGTAAATGACAGTTGAATGTGTCTTTGGTTGTTTGAAGGGCTGCTGGCATTGTTTACTCACAAGATTGGACCTCAGTGAGCAAAATATCCCAATGGTTATAGCTACCTGCTGTGTCCTGCCTAATGTATGTGAAGCAAAGGGGGAAAGTTTCCACCGGGGTGGAGGACAGAGGTGGAGCGGCTGTCTACTGAATTTGAACAGCCAGATGCAAGGGCTATGAAATGAGCTCAATGTGGAGACATATGGCTCAGGGAGGCTTTGAAACCCAGAGTAGTGTGTGTTGTAGTGTGCTCTACCTGGCCCTGATCTTTTGTGGCCTGCTAGGAATCATGTGGTGAGTGCTGTACAAGTGGGAACAGAACATTGTCAATGCACTTAGTAATTTGATTTGTGAACGATCCTATGAGTTGTGTGACATTGTGCATTAACAGTTAATTGGTTGCTTTCAGAACTGCTGTGCACTCAGCAGCATATATTTCGAACTAATAAAGATGAATTATGTTCCAAATAATAGAATTTTATTCTGTAACAAAATCAGTGCAAAAACATGCAAATTTAAAACAGTGAAGAATAGACACTTTTGTTTTACCATGAGCTAAACTCACTGAGGTCAGGCCTATACACCCACCAGGGGTTGACCTCACCTAGTTTACATTAAATCCTTCCCGTATCAGTATAGGTGCACAGGGCAGAACTAGTATCTTCCATTCCTCTCTGTCATTTGTCACTGCTTCCATCTGGTCTATGGTATTGAAATCGACTGTTCTGGCCTCCCTACTAAGGTTTTTTTTTAACATTTTGGTTGGGTGCCCTCATTTCCTCACACCACTTGGTTTATGCTTGACATCTTCATGCGGAAGTCCATGTACTGGCATCCGGAATACATGCCCCAAATATGTTCAGCGCTTCCTTCTGATTTTGGAGTAGAAGAGCTGATGGTTGGTGATTTCTCAGGTCTCGATGCTGGTGATGAACTCTTTTCATTCAATGCCCAGGATCGTTGTCTAGTTCAATGCCCGAGAAGTTGTCTAGTTTTCTGTCTAACATTTTGGAAGATCTCCAGGTCTCATGGCCACATGTAGCACTAAGATTATGTTCAAATTGAAAATTCTCAGTTTTATTCTGGTACTGTATATCTTTAACTTCCATATGTTGTTGAATTTAGTGAATGGTGTGGATGTCTTTCCTATCCTTGGTGTCACTTCCTTCTTGAGGTCTTGGTTGGTTAGTATGGTGCTGCCCAAGTAGAGGAACTGTTCTGTTTTCTTGATGAAAGTTGCAGATCTGATTAACCTGACATTAACATTAGTCTCATAGAGATGTCAGAAGTACAGGGAGTAACAAGAAGCTGAAAAACAACAATGTAGCAGGAGATGATCAAATCATAGCAGAAGTGCTAAAAGCACTTGATACCACCACCCTAATGAAACTGGCAGAGATGTTAATGAAGTCTGGGAAAAGGAGATTTCTCTTGACCAGCAGAAACATAAAATCATTGTCAGAATATTCAAAAAAGGGTGATCTCACTGACTGCAACTGGAGAGTAGTTACATTACTCTCTGTTACAGGATTTTACTACGCAGGATGAAAGAGGCAGTGGATGCAAAGCTTAGAAAAGAATAGGCCGGATTCAAGATCAAGAGACCCTGTGTAGACCTTGTATTTACAATAAGGTCCATCATAGAAGACTGTATAGAACGGCAGGCTTCCCTCATCATCAATTTCATTGACTTTCAAAAAGCATTTGACAGTCTGCACAGCCATACATTGTGGAACATTCTTCAATCCTATGGAATCCTAGCTAAAGTTGTCAACATGATTAAGGCCATATATAGATGCAAAGTGCTCTGTAAGGGTGAACAACCACACAACAGAGTGGATCAAAGTGGACACTGGCATGGAACTGGGCTGCATTTTATCTCTGCTGTTGTTTGGCATTGCCATAGACTAGATAATGAAGAAGTGTATTAGCAACACAAACACTGGCACAGCATGGATAGATAGGCTCCCTGCCTCCCCTGGCTCTGCGTAGCTCCCGGAAGCGGCTGGTATGTCTGGTTCCCAGGCGCAGGGGCAATCAGGGAAGCTCCACGTGCTGCCCCCACCCCCAGTGCCGGCTCTGCAACTCCCATTGGCCAGGAATGGTGGCCAATGGGAGCTGCGAGGATGGTGCCTGTGGTCACAGGCAGTGCACAGAGCTGCCTGGCTGTGCCTCCATCTAGGGGCTAGATATGCCGTCTGCTTCTGGGAGCAGTGCGGAGCCAGGGCAGCCTTAGCCCCACTGCACCACTGAACGGGAGCCACCTGAGATAAGCGCTGCCCAGCAGGAGCCTGCACCCCAAGCTCCCTGCCCCAGGTCGTAACTCCCTTCTGCACCCTAACTCCCTCCCAGAGCCTGCACTGCCTCCTGCACCCCAACCCTCTGCCCAGCCTGGAGCCCCCTCCTGCACCCTGAACCCCTCATTTCTGGCCCCACCCCTTAGCCTGCACCCCCAGCTGGAGCCCTCACCACCTTCCGCACTCCAACCCCCTGTCCCAGCCCAGTGAAAGTGAGTAAGGGTGAGAGAGAGTGAGCAACAGAGGAGGGGGGCTGGAGTAAGTGGGGGGAGGGCCTCAGAAGGGGCGGTGTCTCAGGGAAGGGGTGGGGCAAGGTTTTGTGCAATTAGAAAGTTGGCAACCCTAAGTGATACCTCCAAAAAACTACAAATGAAGATAGATAAACTGGCAAAAACAGCAGGCCAAAATCAGATATGCCAAAACATATGCACATCCTGGAAACCCAGACATCAAGCAGCAACATCACCTAGGTTACCATAAAGTGCCTTGTCTTTGCTGTGTTTTTACCTTGCGAGAGCTCATGCACATCAGTTTCTCTGAGGTAAAAAGCATACCTTTTTGAGCACAGAAGACAAGGCTTAAGTGAAAACTGTCCACGCTGCCTTCAACTCATTTTATTTTAAAGTGACAGTTCATTTACAGAAACAAAACACTGCCCCTTCTCTTCATTCACTCTCCAGGCTGCACCCCCGACACACTACCTCTCATTAGGTGTACCATAGGAACTTCCTGCTGCTAGTTCCATCTCCCTGCAGTGCACTGGACACTCAGCAGCATATCATTCAGCTGCCCCAGCCTCTGGCCCTGCCTCCCATGAGCTCTGGGATTCCCATTCACATCATATGCTAGTAGAGCTGGTGTTGCATTCAATTTTAAGCATGTATACCATAAACTCACCATAAGGAATCAAAAGGCCAATCTGATTCTGGCTCTTTACTGAGTTCCATATCACACTGGATCTGAATGATTGTCAACTACTCAAAGACAGCTTGTGCAAATTTTGCATTACACATACTATGAAGTCAGGCTATGAACTGCTAGGCCTGTATCATTAACACCTGAAGACAAGACTCAGCAAAGGGCCCCTGAGAAGATGCGTTTCAGCTGTGAGTCACGGTGCCTTGGGGAGAAAAGATCAATCTAAGATCAGGATGCCAGGTACAAGACAATCATAAAACATTGAACCATACACTGATTATCCCTTGCAAGCGTACCTAGTAGAGACACTGGTATACTATGCCTCATTCATGCACAGCAATAAATGGGAAAGTGTGTGGTGGTGTACAAACTAAAAGCCAATTGATCAAGCAACTGAGACAGCTACAGTTTTTGAACTGGTTTCCAATTTTAGAACCAAAGGAGGATCAAAATGACCCTTATTTTACTACTGTTAGCAGATGCCTGCTCAGCGGATGAATCCCAGTTAATTAGCCAGGCTGCTGAGCTACGCTGTGAAAGTTAGCATTTTGTGTTAATTTTTTTTTTTTGGCACCCAGGCTACATACATGCATTTGTTTTACCATATACTGTAGAAAGTAAAACCTCATGAGCTTCCCAACAATTAAGCTAAAGAGTTTCTCTTTTGCAGAGCAGCCTAATTAAGTTTGATCTTCATTGTGATAGAATTTACATTTTCAGGCATAATGATGGTTAATTATAGCAAGAACAAAATGGAGGTCATGCTTTGTCCAATTAACCCCCTACCCCCCCCACCACCACCACCACACACACACACACACAGCACAATCAGTTTAGGCTCTCAGTTTTATCTTGGGAGAACGCAATGCTAAACAATACTATCCCACATTAGTGTTTTCTTTTATGACCTGCTATAGTGAATGAAGGCTGCCTGTGGCAAAGCCATGAATATTGAATGGGCATCTAGGCACTGGCACTATTTTGTACATGCAAAAGCTGCAGTTGCTGAGATTCCCTATGTATAAAGGTTGATAAGTGTGTTTGAGAGAGAACTTGTAGGAGGCATGGCCCCTATTCCCAGACACCAAGTGAGGGCTGGCTTTTCAGAGAGAGATGTGGGAAACAAGAAGGCAAGAAGCCCAGCAGAGAATACATCTATGAGATTTTTTCCGGACTTTTATTGCCTCCTGTCCCCATCCCTCTCAAACTTTTTGATTCTGGAGGAAGTGGATGGAGCCAGTCACTCTATTTCTTCCAGTCTGTGACCCTGAGGGGTGCACAGTTTCATTTTTTATTTCCCACCCTGAAAACTACACCAAGCACCATTTTGAAGGAGCTGAGAGACCTACAAAGTGCTGCCATCTTGGATTTTAAATCAAGGTAGTGATGGCTGAATGCCAATGACTCATTACACTGGTCAAGTCCCCCACTTAGTGCTTCTTTCGTTTTTATTTTAGTTATTTATTTTGCTCATCTAAGTGTAAAATCCACCATCCAGAGGTCTCAAATTGTTTTACAAATTAGCTTCACAACACCTCAGAGGGGAAAGTATAGATCATCCTGCTTCACAGATGTGTAAGCTACAGAGAAGTTAAGTGACAAGTTCATTCAACCAGTAAGTGACCGAGCTAGGAACAGAAGCCAGATGTCCTAATACCAAGCCCCTTTCTACAGCCACTAAATGCTTTGGCTCTACACTACAAAACCAAACTGTTGAAAATATTAGAGTAGGTGACAATTAAGAAATGTACATAATGAAAATAATTATACTAAAATATTTAAAATAACATTTATGATAATAGTACTACGAGTCAATTATTTTGAGTGAAATCTCTTCCGTAGCAGGTCTTGATCTTTCCAGCATAAAACTCCACCAGGCACTTTATTCATCTTTGTATGGGATATGAGGGGCAAAAACATTGTGGCACTACTAAGCCAAGGAGAAAGCAGCATTGCCAGTCACCCAAATGCAATTTGTTTTGTTTCATTTGTCATAATTATGAAGCCACATGTTACAAGTGAGGGTAAAATTAAATTAAGAGTGTAAGTGGGAGGATAAAGGATGATCTTGTGGTGAAAAAACTGGACTTCTTATTCAAAAGACCTGGCTTCAATACCCAGCTCTCAGACATGTTCCTTGTAGAGCTGGATTTTCAAGAGTTCATCAGACATTCAGATACTGAATTAAAATGGCCAAACGCTGAGCACTATTGAAAAACTGACCACTTTAGTTAGGTCCCTAAATAGAAGCTGAACTCTTGAAAATCTGGGGACTGAGTACCTTTGGAAATCTTCCCATTAATCTCACTGTGCTTCAATTCCCCATCTGCAAAATGGGCTTAATACTACTTCCTTCTCCGGCCCCTCTGTCTGTCTTGTCTATTTCGACCCTGATCCTGCAATGGCTTACACATGCACTGAACTTTACAAACTACAAATAGTTCTATTCACTATCAAAGGGACTAATGACAATGGTTAAAATTAAGCATACGTGTAAGTCTTTATAGGACTGGGGCCTTAAATGGTAAGTTATTTGGAGCAGGGACTTTCTTTTACTATGTGTACAGTGTCTAGCACAACTTGACTGGGGCCTCTAGATTCTATCACAACACAAATGAAATAAAAACAAATCAACATATGCTGGGCCATCTGCATAGGGAGGAAAAACATTGTCTACAATCTGAAAACATTCTCTTCAAAAGAAGAACTAGACAAGGCTTCCCTTTCTCCCTGTTCTTATTCTCCGCAGTGCTAGAACTATTAATGATAAAAAGGAACAAAAAGAGGAAAAGCATTTAGAAATAATTCCAGATGGGGAAGATCTTTACAAGAATCCAGCTACACAAAATCTGGGGAAAACATCCTATTGCTGGTCAAAAAGCCTGACAAATCTGTACTGGGAGAGCTATAGGAAATTGTGCTTTTCAAGCAGCTCAGTGCCATGTTAGTAATATAGCTAAAATCAAAGTACAGGCAGGCTGGGTATTGAGCTACATAGAGGATAACACAAGGCCCCAATCCCACAGTGAGATTTGTTTGGGCAGAGCCTTGTTGAAATCTATAAGTGACTGAAGTCAAGAGGAGTCTGCGCCTGTTTGGATCTCTTTATGGGATCAAGGCAGAATCCCCTCTAATCCTGGATTCAGGAGTTTTCAGCAGAAACCCCATATACAAAATAATTGTGTAACATGAGATTCATCCTGAACTTGTTATCACATCTGTCATCCATAAGCTTACAGTATTTGTTTCCTCAATCATATCAATAGCAAGACATATACACAATGTATTCTCTTAGCTGGGGTGTGTCACTACTGATTACTACAGGAAAATATAAAAGACTTGATCTTTATTTGCAGCGATGTCTGCATTACCTTGGAAAAATCCTCTGAAAACACTACCAAACAATGGTGAGTTGTATCTGGGGAGACAAGGGTGTTTCAAGAACAGCAGGCTTGCTAGTCCATGGAAAGCTTGCCAGGTTTAAATATTTGATGACCAGATATAGCATTCGTCCTCCTAATCAATTCTTTTTTTAGGTACAAGTCAGAAGTGCTCTGGAAAGTACAATCAGGCAGCACTGGAGACCTATGGAGCGTCTCACACCAAACAGTGATCAGTCCCACTTGGTGGGAAATACATTGGGGAGGTGTAACTCACTGACCTATCCTATCACAAGCAGATTGCAGGCCCAAAAGAAGAGGTTGGCTTTGAAAAAAATATTGTTTTTTTATAAAGCATTTCTAAACCCCTGAGATTTGGTAGCATTTTCTCCTATTATTAAATAGAGAGGAAGATTTTCAAAAGCTTACATGGGTGCCAACTCCTGTGTGAACACACATCCAAGGGCATGTCTACACTACAAGATATACATGCACGATACCTTCAAAGAGGGTTGTCAGGGTGCAAGGTGGGTGCATACAAATACAGTGAGCAGGGCGGTGGACAGGGCCTGGCTGCAGCATATGCTACCTGTTTTCGGAATTGCACGGAGTGTGCTAAGGCTGATTTCTAAGGCTCTTGGTCATTACCATCCCCTGCCAAATTCAGAACAGTGACCCAGACGTGAAAGTCCCCACATTCCATCACCATTCTTCAGAGCCCTCCAGTGAAGTTCCCTAGGAGAACATCATCTTTTGAAGTTTGTGACAAATCTTAATGTGGATAACAGCTTCTGGGCATGATTCTGCTCTCACTAAAGCCAATGGAAAAGCTTCCATTGACTTCAGGTGGAGAATAATGAGGCTCATAATGCATCTGATTGAAAAAAAAAACCACATTGTGAGGATGGTCCCATCCTCTTCACTGGCATTCTCCCACTGCCCTTAACTGCATTCTGACAGCTGATTGAGGTAGCTTTATTTGCAGCTGAAGTTCTATATCTATAGAGTTGACACTACTGGGTCATGAAGTAAATACCTGTGTACTAACAATGGAAGGGATTTGTTATGTGATGACTCAGGAAAGGGTATCAAAACATTGGCTTGACAGAGAGCCTGTGAGAATGCCGGTTTGTGCAAACAACTGACTGACCGATAAACCTGTCCTGATGGAACGGTTTGTTTATTTTGCTCCCTGTAATATTAACCAGTCAGTACTGTGGTTCAGGGTTGGATATTTCTTGACTGTGTAATGGGGTGGGGGGATTGTGAAGCAAATTTCATTGTGTTTTGTTTCAAAATGCAGAACAATAAAGACTGTTGTACAGTCCTGTTACTGAGGTTAACTTGGAAGAAAGCTGCCGCTTAGCCTGCTTGGCTTAGGACCACGATAGTAACTGTTTAATGTCACATCTGACCTCTTGCAGAGGGACAACCATGATGAATTGATGGGCATGTTTTGTCTTTAAGTAGAATCCTACAATTCTGAGAGTGTATGTTCTAAATCAGAATGAGCAATTAGACCACAATTCAGCAAAATGTTTCAGCACATGCTAAAGTACTTTGCTGAATCAAGGCCTTAAGAAGCAGCTACTTCAGGGCTCTGAGGGGGTCTGTTCTCCATTATCCGGCACCCTGTCTAATCATTTCCACTGTGCAAAGTGGATATACACAATTGGTCTGATAGCACTTTATACTCTCTTTGTGCTTTTAACAGGCATAAATGATTACACAAGATATAAGGCAATAGAGTTAGTATCACGCCCATTGACTGCAGGGGAACTTCTCACACGAGTAACAGTTGGAGAATCAGGCACTAAAACTCTGGCTGAAAAAATTCCCCCCCATGGAAATTTTTGACAAAAATGAAAAAAATAATTGTTTTCATCTAAGACTTTCCAGGGAAATCTTTTATTTTTCAACAGAATTTCAAATACTGGAAACTTTTGACCAAAACCTGAAATTTGTGGAGGTGTGGGGGAGGGGGAAAAGGGGGCAGATTGTTTTTTCAATGACAAAAAGCTAAATGTTCTGTGTAAAGAAGACACTTTTCCCCCCAAAATTTACTCAAAACCCCAATTTTCTATTGAGAAACGGTTTAGATGGAACATTTCTGACCAGCCCCAACTGTAGTATCCTCATTTACCAAAACATGTACAGTGACTGTACACCTAGTCATTGGACAGGAGTACCACAGAAAGAAGCTATATCACATTTGAAGGTGCTGTATCTGTTTCAAGAATCTAATACATTAGACACTGATATTGTGTACACCACGGTCAGTTCTTAGCACATTGTGCACAAGTCAATGAAAGTTATGTCAGCTATTATATAGCATATATTAGATTCTCTCTGACAGAAATATATTATAGCAGTGTCAGGCTCTGGACAATAATTGTAGAGAATAGAGTTCCACTTAACCAGATGGTCCATTCTGATGTCAGACTTGCAACAATTCCCAACAATACATTCTTGTGCCCTCATCACCAAACAGAGAAAAATCCCTCCACCAATGATGTTAAACGGATTAAAAAACAGAGGCATAGTAAATCACCTTTTCCTCAATCTTCCCCTTCCCCTCTCCACCTCCCTACTCCACTTTTCCTCTTCATCCCCATTTCACATGGTGGGATTTTTGGGAAAGGGCTTCTTTTTTTTTGTCTTAAAAAATAAAAATAAAAAAATTACAAGTTTCACTTATAGGAGAAGTCTAAGCCTGCACTGTCCCCTGAGCCCCATTCTGCACCCCAAAGACATTATATTAAAGGGATGGAAGCAAAAGAAGAGCAAAGAGAACCACTGTCCCATTACTTCATCTTATCCTTGCAATAGGAACTAATTTTCATAGTGGAGACACACATTGCACAAATCCAAGAAAGAGAGTGGTTTTTGCTATCCACACAGCAACTGGCATCTGAAGCTGTCAGAGCTAACTAAGGAGATGTCTACATTACACACCAGTGTTCGCAGGAGGTAGTGTACATGATGCTACATGCTGCACTGAAAAGCAAGCTGCATCCACAGCAAGGCGCATCCTCCCCCCCTGCCACAGCCCTTCCCCGCTGCCTGAGTCTTTTCCTGCAGCAGGGATAGTCTTCAGCAGCGGGGAGGCAGCAGGATACTCCACTGTTAAATACAGCTGTGTAGATGGGGAGGCACAGCTTGGGCGAGCAGAAAGCCGTGTAGAGGGGTGAGTACACACCCACACCCTTCAGGAGTGTCTTTACTCACCTAGGCCATGCCTCACAGCCGACACTGCCGTAGATAGCCGTGATAGAGGGGCTATGCGAGTGTGTACGTTACACGTTGCTGAGAGACGTGTGCAGTGTAGACACATCTCCAAAAATTACTAACCATTAAAAACCTTATAAAACAGTAATTCAGGACTGACTTTCTAATGACAGGTTCATTACTCTGCAGAGAAAATATGAAATCATAGATAACAGTTATTTATTCAGTCAATACGTGAGCTTGTCCACACAGCTGATATGTGATAATTCATCCTCCATCCAGCCAGTGCCTTTCCTCACCTCCAGCAGTGGAGAGCTGCTAACACCTTTCCCCGTTGCCTCCCCACGGCCAGAGTCTTTCACTGACACGTGTAGCTACACTCTGCAGTGTGGATACTACCTGCTTTTCACGGCCGCACGTAGCTACACGTACATTATACGCTGCCGACAAGGGGGAGTAGCACAGACATAGCCTAGGAGTGCCCCGTGTTATATTCCTTCTCAAACACATGGAAAAGCCAAGACAGCCAGGCTCCCCTCCCCATTTCAAGCACTGAATGCTGGCATAGTTCTTCCATTCTTCCAAACAGGCCATATTTTCTATTCCTTAACAGTTGGAGCATTTTTTCCAGAAGGAAGATCTGAAGGCAGTCAGCTGTTCAGCACCGGGAGCGAAAGGATCTGTGTGTACTCTACTAGGGATGAGTAGGGGGTGTGGGGAAAGAGCAAAACAGGAATGACATTTGTTTTACAAGGAGATTTGCAATGCTTTGATGTTTCATCTTTTTTTTTTAATTAATTGCAATTAATACTCGTGTCGTTGGGCTATTGGAAATGACTTTGCACTGTAGCAGCTGCAGCACTGTTTTAGGTGAGGTGTCTGTCTTCATGTTCATTACTATCTGTCTTCAAGGGGTTAGAATTACACTGTCAGGTGGAGCGCCTCTCTGAAGTTGAGCTTGGCACACATGGGGTAGGCTGGGTGGGTTTTTGTGCTTCTGTAATTCAAACACAGTTGCTAGGGTGGGAGTAGGAGTAGAAATAGGATTTTGTATGAAAAGCTGCAGCTGCCTGTTTTTCCAGTTCAGGATCGATTTCCCCGAGGAAAGTCAGAGCATCCAAATTGGAGGAGTTGCATTTATAAAAGATGGAATAACTAACGTGAAATAAATACAGTTGTTCTGTTGGTAGTTTTAAAAGGCCAGTAACTAGAGAACAACCATTCGGTTAATAGGTTTAGAGCATCAGTACTGTACTGTGGAGATGTCTGGGAAATGATATTGGACAAGTGGAAATAGTCTAATGCACTCAAGCGCTGTCTCCCTGCGTAAGAGATTTCTGGCTGTATTTCAAGGTGCTGTAGCCTGCCACACAGTGTAAACAGTAGCGTAGCTGGGGGGGAAGTGCGGCAGCGGCCGCTCCCCCACCGAGCACAAGTGGCGCCTTTTTAATTTTACTCACCCGGGAGTGGGGAAAAAAAAAGGCGCCACCCACTGTGGCGCTTTTACTGACGGGGAGGCACGCCGGGTCTTCGGCGGTATGGCGGCGGTGGGCCCTTCACTAGCTCCAGGTGTCTTCTGCGGCACTGAAGCTTCATCGCCAAAATGCCACCGAAGACCCGCCTGTAAAATAAGAGTAGTGGTGTCCTACATGACTTTTATATCAATGTGCCTTTGAGTAATATTTTACACAGGGAAAAGTTTTCTTAGCCACTTTTACTGCTCTGACTCTCCAAGGTTTAGCTAATCAGATTACAGCAAACCAGACCTCCCTGTCTGTGTTAAAGACTTTGGTTGCTGGCTTTAGCCCAGCCAGAGCGACAAGGGGGAAAAGACCATTATGGGCAGCTCACAGGGTCTAAGAGAGCAGGTCATCCTCCTGTTTTCATCTCACTCCAGCAGCAAGCCACTGTGCCATGACCTCTGTGTGAGCAGTTCCTCACTCCCAGAGAAACACAATGGCAAGCAAGCCACGTGCTGAGATTATTTGTGACACCTATTAGATTAAGAGGGCATCAAAAGATATGGTAGGACCAGTGAGAGGGGAAAGAGGATTAAAGATTACAATTCCTCCAGTAGTTTCAATGGATGAGATGATTCTTTACTTACCCCAAACCACTTACAGAGTATATCAGTGGGTATACTCTTCTATTGTTGGCACAGAACAGCTACTACACTTCACCCCAGATGTGGCTGCATTTCATTAGTTAGCAATAAGTGCACACTTTATACACACACGGTGTGCATGTGCATGCACACAATTTGTCCTTTGGCATCTTTCTGGCATAAAGGTACCACCAAAAATACCTAACCAAGCCAAAAATCAGGTACCTGTAAATAAATAAAAGTCACGTTATCCCTAAAGCCTTCAGACAGGGCCAAGGCACAGAGTGAGATGGCTGCCTGGCAGCCATGCAAGGTGCTCCTGACCCCAAAAAACAAACAGGGTGCCTCCGCAGACCTCTCAGGCTCAGCAGGAGTGATGGACCCAGTTCAGGACCCAACTATTGCAGGTGCACTAGCTAGCTCCTCCCATTCACCACAGCTCCAGCCTTGGCCACTGTTTGCTAGATTCCGGGGGTCTTCTTTGAACCACTCCCTCTCAACATGGCAGCTTCCCTCCGACACCCACAGTCACTTCCCAGCAGTTGCTTCCCAATTGCCCTGGCAGCTTATAAATGCAAGGGCAAGAAGCAAGGTGCTCACTGACTCACTCCCCAGCAGAGAGCTTAGGGTTTACAAGGAAGCCTGACCCTTTGTAGACAGCATGAAGCACCATTTTGCTGTCAGGCTGCAGCCTCAAACAGTCACTGATCAGTTAGACACATGGCAGGGAAGGGATAGCTCAGGACTTTCCCTTTTTCCCGTCTGTTCCAGGCCTGCCTGAGGTTCCTGGAAGCATTTGATATGAGTGACAAGTTCCCTTCACTACAGGGATTTTTGCTGCTAGCCAATCTAACCGGGGAAATAATTCCTTCCCAGCCCCACATATGACGATCCGTTAGACTCTGAGCATGGGAGCTAGAACCAGCCAGCTAAGTACCTGAAGGAGAGAATGCTCTCTGTCTATTTTTTATTTTTAAATATCAAGTGGTTTAAGCTCACATGCCTGGAGTTAACTAGGGTCTGATCCTGAACTGTCCGATTCTAACTTTCATACTTATGAACAATATAGAATAAACTCCAGCCAGGCTGACACACAGAGTTGCACCCGTTTAACTAAAGATGCCATTATCCTCTGATTTAGTGCACCTTTGTGTGTGGACATTCATAGTGGTTTAAACTAGGTTTAGTGCTGGGCAAGCTCAATAGATATAAACATGCCCACATGGGGATTTGCATTTGTTTAACAAAGGCCTGGTCGACACAAAGATTTTGTACCGGAGTAACTATGTCAATTAGTGGTGTGATTTTTACCAGTATTGTTATACTAGTGTGGATGCAGTTATATTGGTCTACAGGTACCTTATACCAGAATATCTTATAATAAGCTATATTGGTATAAGCACATTTATACCAATATAATTGTCCACACTGGGGAGGGAGTATAGTTAATACCAGCACAGTTAAAGCTGTGCAGCTTGTGTGTGTAAACAAGTTGGGACTTAAATTAAACCAGTGCAACTTTTCTGTTTAGACAAGCCTGTAGGTACCCTGCATAGCTGCAAGGCAGGGAACACTCCCAGCACAACAGGAACTATCAGGAACTCCAATTGCTGTGTGGCAGGTACACAGCTGTGACTGTAGATGGATAGATTCTGGAGATTTTAAAAAATGTAGCATGTGATAGGGATACTGACAATAATTCTTTGTGATAGATAGTTACTTGTAATTAAATAACTCAGTGGCTGGCATCATCTGGGTTAAATAATGTCAACTCATGTGTGATGGATTGCCTGGAAGTTCTGATTTAATTCTGCTATTGTCTTGGAGATTACTGCTCAACGAAAAGCATCCCACGTTAGGCCTAGGAAATAACTTACACCCTAATAGCAAGAACAGAATGACCTATCATTTGTGTGAACTGACCCTTTCAAAACAGAGATGAGATCTTGTTGACATCTCAAATCTGGACTATGTTAGAACAGATGGAAGGAGGAAATATGCAGACTTTGCCTTTTTTATGCTGGCCTTGTTTGGAGAATGAAGACTGCTTAGCTCTACAGAGCACATATTCATCTGCAAACTAATCAGTCATCACAAACCTCTGTGAGGCAGGGAAGTATTGTGGCTATTTTATAGCACACAATGGTTTTGATATGCAAGATCTAACCTGTCCTACACAGCCCTGAAGATTTACTTGAATGATTACAGAGTTCAGACCAAAAACAATGAGGAGTCCTTGTGGCACCTTAGAGACTAACAAATTTATTTGGGCATAAGCTTTCATGGGCTAGAACCCACTTCATCGGATGCATGAAGTGAAAAATACAGGAGCAGGTATAAATACATGAAAGGATGGGGGTTGCTTTACCAAGTGTGAGGTCAGTCTAACAAGATAAATCAATTACCAGCAGAATACCAAGGGAGGAAAAATAACTTTTGAAGTGGTAAGAGAGTGGCCCATTACACACAGTTGACAAGAAGGTGTGAGTAACAGTAGGGAGAAATTAGTATTGGGGAAATTGAGTTTATGTGTTGTAATGACCCAACCACTCCCAGTCTTTATTCAGGACTATTCTGATGGTATCCAGTTTGCAAATTAATTCCAGTTCTACAGCTTCACGTTGGAGTCTGTTTTTGAAGTTTTTTTGTTGAAGAATTGCCACTTTTAGGTCGGTTATTGAGTGACCAGAGAGTTTGAAGTGTTCTCCTACTGGTTTTTGAATGTTATGATTCCTGATGTCAGATTTGTGTCCATTTATTCTTTTGCGTAGAGACTGTCCGGTTTGGCCAATGTACATGGCAGAGGGGCACTACTGGCACATGATGGCATACATCACATTGATAGATGTGCAAGTGAACGAGACACGGATGGTGTGGTTGATGTGGTTAGGTCCTATGATGGTGTCCCTTGAATAGATATGTGGACAGAGTTGGCACTGGGGTTTGTAGGAGGGTTTGGTTCCTGGGTTGGTGTTTTTGTTGTGTGGTGTGTAGTTGCTGGTGAGTATTTGTTCAGGTTGGGGGGCTTTCTATAGGCGAGGACTGGCTTGTCTCCCAAGGTCTGTGAGAGTGAGGAATCATCCTTCAGGATAGGTTGTAGATCCTGGATGATGTGCTGGAGAGGTTTTAGTTGGGGGCTGTAGGTGACGGCTAGTGGCATTCTGTTACTTTCTTTGTTGGGCCTGTCTTATAGTAGGTGACTTCTCGGTACCCTTCTGGCTCTGTCAATCTGTTTCTTCACTTCACCAGGTGGGTATTGCAGTTTTAAGAACGCTTGATAGAAATTCTGTAGATATTTATCTCTGTCTGAGGGATTGGAGCAAATACAGTTGTAGACAATGGTCTGGATGTGATGTGATCTGGATGAAAGCTGGAGGTATGTAGGTAAGTATAGCAGTCAGTAGGTTTCTGGTATAGGGTGGTGTTTATGTGATCATCGCTTATTAGCACTGTAGTGTCTAGAAAGTGGACATCTTGTGTGGACTGGTCCAGGCTGAGGTTGATGGTAGGGTAGAAATCTTGGTGGAATTCCTCAAGGGCCTCCTTCCCATGGGTCCAGATGATGAGGATGTCATCAATGTAGAGCAAGTAGAGTAGGGGCATAAGGGGATGAGAGCTGAGGAAGCGTTGTTCTAAGTCAGCCATAAAAGACCCTGTTCCTAGAGGAGCTCATTGGATGAAGACTAAAAGACACTCTTGCTGTCTCAACTGTTCTTTGACAGGTTATATGGGAAGAAATGCTCTATAGAACTAACTAGGACTTGTTCCTGTTCCCATAGAAATCAGTGGAAAGAGGATTGGACCAATGTCAGGATTGGGTCCAGAAGACAAAACGAGGTCATGCATTACAAAAAATATTTTTAAAGAATTTTTTTTTAAAGTGAATGAAAAAAGAATAGAGGTTCTCAGTTAAGCATCCAAACCATAGTCATGTTTGTGAATTGTGACCTCATGTTACTCCACAGGACTCTACTGGGTCCCTAGGAAGCATAATTTGTAGTTTCCATCCCATTGTGTCTAATTTAAGGCTTTGTGTAACATTCACCACCATAGTATCCAAGCATTTATTCTGCAACTACTGCACATGAACATGGTCTTAGGTCCTACCTTTAAAAAGATTTCAAAGATCACTAGCAAAGGATGTAAAAAGCAACAGAGGGTCCTGTGGCACCTTTGAGACTAACAGAAGTATAGGGAGCATAAGCTTTCGTGGGTAAGAACCTCACTTCTTCAGACTTGCATCTGAAGAAGTGAGGTTCTTACCCACGAAAGCTTATGCTCCCTATACTTCTGTTAGTCTCAAAGGTGCCACAGGACCCTCTGTTGCTTTTTACAGATCCAGACTAACACGGCTACCCCTCTGATACTTAGCAAAGGATGAATTTTCAGGGCTCCAGTTGGTATAAACAAGCCACATATTCTGGAACATTTTATTGCTTAATCTGGATATGTTCTTTGAGAAACTCCCTGTAGGATTTATCCCTCTGGTGCTCCAGTAGCACAATCAAAACCAAACAGCATTTCCCACTGCGTATCTTAGTTTAGAAGCTGCTCTCATTTGTACCTTTACCAAACATTTTTTAACCAAAAGCCAAGCTTTATTGGCTGAGGTTAGCATCTGTCCTTTACTATGAACGTGGTAGAAAATGAGTAATTAAGTTTTAACAGAAGCCAGGGCTTCTAAACCACAGTACAATTTAATTACAGTACAATTTAATTTTAAAATCTGTTTGAAAGATTTAATTTGCTGTGAGGGGGGAAGAAATGCTGTATATGAGCCTGTTGATCTTTCCAAGAGCTGGAACCAGATTGTTGAGGATTGAATGGCTACTTTTTTCCCCCTGAAGAAAAAAATTACAAGAGTCTCATGAAAACATTCAAGGGGTGATATTACACTCCCAGGGGCTTCTGTTGAGTTGTTTTGGTCTGTCCCAAGAATCCAGGCTCATATTTTCAAATGTTAAGCAATAAAGTCCTTGTTGAAATCGACAATGGCTGGACAGTGGAGGAGAGAGTTTTGGGAGCATGTCCCATTACTAGGAAAACATGGAGCCGGGACCTGCCACCATTCTGCGTGAGAACATCCAGTGAAGCCAATGGGAGACTTGTGCAGACTGATGACAGCATAAAGTCAGTGGAAGCAGAGTTTAGGTTGTGTGGGAACTGGCAACATAACTTTGTATTTCTCTAGTTTCCTAATGGGTGTGAGTTCTTTAGTCTGGTCTTGCTGGTGTTCTTTCAAGGGAGCACATGGAGGGACCCCAGCTCTGCATCTCCTGCTTTTCCAGCATTTGAGTTCTGAGAATTCACCTCACCTTCTGAGGGCAAGTCTACACTACACAATTAAATCAACCTAAATTACATCAACGTACAGCCACCGCAGTAATTTAATTGGTTTTACACGTCCACACTACGTTCCTTGTGTCGGTGGTGCTCATGTTCACCAGGAGTGATTGCACCAATTTAACTGCCAGTGTGGGGCATTGTGGGACGGTTTCTGAAAGTCAGCAACAGCCAATGTAAGCAACACAGTGTCTACGCTGACACTGCATTGACCTCACTACCTTAACTGAAGCACTACGCCTCTCGTGGAGGTGGAGTTATTGAGTCGGTGTAGGGGGCGAGTGACGTCGGTGGGAGCTACATTTTAGTGTAGACGCTTACAGAGATAGAATCATAGAAATATCAGGGTTGGAAGGGACCTCAGGAGGTCATCTAGTCCAACCCCCTGCTCAAAGCAGGACCAATTCCCAGCCAGGGAATCCCAGCCAGGGAATCCCAGCCAGGGCTTTGTCAAGCCGGGCCTTAAAAACCTCCAAGGAAGGAGATTCCACCACCTCCCTAGGTAATGCATTCCAGTGCTTCACCACCCTCCTAGTGAAACAGTGTTTCCTAATATCCAACCTAGACCTCCCCCACTGCAACTTGAGACCATTGCTCCTTGTTCTGTCATCTGCCACCACTGAGAACAGCTGAGCTCCATCCTCTTTGGAATCCCCTTTCAGGTAGTTGAAAGCAGCTATCAAATCCCCCCTCATTCTTCTCTTCTGGAGACTAAACAATCCCAGTTCCCTCAGCCTCTCCTCATAAATCATGTGCTCCAGACCCCTAATCATTTTTGTTGCCCTCCGTTGGACTCTTTCCAATTTTTCCACATCCTTCTTGTAGTGTGGGGCCCAAAACTGGACACAGTACTCCAGATGAGGACTCACCAATGTCGAATAAAGGGGAACGATCACGTTCCTCGATCTGCTGGCAATGCCCCTACTTATACAGCCCAAAATGCCGTTAGCCTTCTTGGCAACAAGAGCACACTGTTGACTCATATCCAGCTTCTCGTCCACTGTGACCCCTAGGTCCTTTTCTGCAGAACTGCTACCTAGCCATTCTGTCCCTAGTCTGTAGCAGTGCATGGGATTCTTCCGTCCTAAGTGCAGGACTCTACACTTGTCCTTGTTGAACCTCATCAGGTTTTTTTGGCCCAATCCTCTAATTTGTCTAGGTCCCTCTGTATCCGATCCCTATCCTCCAGTGTATCTACCACTCCTCCCAGTTTAGTGTCATCTGCAAACTTGCTGAGAGTGCAGTCCACGCCATCCTCCAGATCATTAATAAAGATATTAAACAAAAGCTGCCTTTCATCGACCTAACTCTGTACAGTGTAGACCAGGACTGAGAGAACACAGGGCAGTACAGGGCACAGCTTAGCATGTTGACCACAGGTAAGGGTAGGGGGAGTGGAGGGTTTTTTTCTTTGGGTTTGTTTTCATACTGTATTATCGTCTGTGTGGAAGCGCTCTGGTTTGGAGGGGAGCCTGCCCTGTTCATACCAGCTCCAACAGATCCCTACCCCAAACCCCCAGAGCCCTCGGAGGAAGGTGGCATTTCAGGGGCTGGCACACAAGAGGGAGCTTGCTGCAAAATCTCCACTTACCTTGTGTTGTCAGGGCTGTTCTGTGATGCTGTCCTCCCCTTCGCACTACACACTGAGGCTGGGGGACAGCAAGGGACGGGGAGTATTAGGCCCTTTGTCTTTATTCAGAGTTAGAATCTGATTCTGACAGTCCTAGAAACTCCCCAGACTGGGGACTATCTCCATTCAGAGTTGTTAAAATCTCCATAAATATATTCCAGACACATATAGAAATGAGGACCAGAAAGTTGGTCATTTGGACCTGAGCACACCCCCCACCTCCCAATCTCGCTCTCTCTCCCTGCACTGAATCACATGGCTATCTGTGAGCACTGTGTACAAAGGAAGAAATCCCCATGCTAAGAGTTGAACAGCTATGCAATAGGATCAAGCAAAATGCGGCTGATCACACGATGGGAAAAGTGATGATTAGACAGATATCTGGGCCCTTCTCTGTTGTGTCATTCATTTAACTTGTGTTGCACTGATTCTGCTGATTAACCCAGACAATACTCCTGAGCCGGCTGCATTGACAGATTGGGCACATATCAAGCTGCTAATAGATGGAAAAGAGGAAAATGAGAAGGAAATAGAATATCTTTAGCTTCTATATCCCTCCGGCCCCTGTGTTCTAGTTCAGGACATAGGCACATTATCTTAGGTTATTTAACTAAACCAATGCACTCAAAGAGCTGGTGAGCAAGAGGACCGTATACATTTACTGCACAGAAATGCTATTTTCTTTCTCCTACGTATTACACAAGAAAGCCACTGACTGGCCATGTCCCTTGAGCATTCACTTGCCTCTTTTCTACGAAACAATGTGGGAGGGTGGTAAGGGGCAGGTGGGTGGAGCGGAGAGACTGTTGCAACATTGTATCCACTGTCAGATAGGTGTGTTTCACAATATTTGGATCCAGTAATTAATCTCCAGTTCTCCTGCACAGGAGTTGCTGCGTTCCTAATGGACAGAGGCACCTGGCAACAGATAAGTGATGCTACAGTGTCCCAGCGAATGTTTTAGCTCATGTTTAATTAGGGACAGACCTGTGTAGAGCAGCCCCAGAGTTACATAATCTAATTGCTTTGCTTTTCTTTTCGTTTAAAAGGAACACCCATTGTCATAGCAGAGCTGCTAGAGAGAGGAGTGTTGGCTTCTAATTAACCTGCTCTCCGGACTCTGACACTTCCTAAAAGTGAAGATTATCTCAACAAATAGCTAAGTGGGTGCCTTGTGATTTTGCAGTGCACAAATGCCAGGAATTTTGTCTGTCAACAGCAGCCGATTGAGAAGCAGAATAAGGTGCATAATGTGTGTTAGTGAAAGCCTCATATAAACTACTGAAAAGTAGATCAGATATGGGCATTAATTATGTTGATAATGTTCTATTAACAGTCAAAGCTGGTAGAACCAGGTCTTGTCTAACAGAGCTCTGACTGGCATGTCAGTCCCAAGGTGCTTAAATTACTGAGGAAGGCCCACTAAAGTCAATGAAGTCTCTTTGAAGTATTCCATTCCCCCCAACCCAAGTTATTGTATTCTCTCACTGGGGACAGGTTTGATCACTGCCATGGAAGAAGCTGGGGTGTGAACTCTTGAACAGTTTTACACCTGGAACACATGGCTTACAAGGGCATCTCTGATGAAAGTATTCTGTTAAAATGATACTGCTGGGAAATAGATCCCATAGAAATAGGGAGGTAGGGTGTTCTCAGTGACACGAATAAATAATAATAATATATAGGCAACCTTGAGTGGGTAGAAAATTTATGCTAAAAACATTTATGCACATAAATCTCCTGCATTTCAGTTGAAGCCTTCCCGGGGACTGTACTTTGGCATGTCAGGAATATGTCTGTGTTCTGATACCCTCAGAGCTATGCAATGTGCTCTGTTAAGGTCACCTAAGCTGGACAGCTGAAAGTTGTGGGGGGCAGGATGAAAAGTAGCCACATTGGTCCTCTAGGCTGGGGGTTGAGTGATAGTCTACAACTGAGCCTCATAAAAGTTAAATTACAGAAACATAACAAGGCAGCCACTCCAGCAAACAGCATGCTAGACAGGGAGGGTGCAGCCTTGCTAGGGCCCTAAGAGCTGCCTGATGTCATATTCAGCTGTCAGTTGAAGACAGGCCTTCTTGTTATGACATATCTCAATGATACTTCATTTCTGTTGAGCCTAAAGTCTACACACATGCTTTCTTATTAAAAGGATATTGTCAGCTCAAATTTATTATTTGACCAAAGCATTTAGCCAGTATTTGGGGTCTTGTGGGTTGTTTCCATTAGGAGGAGAGGTGGATGCTAAAGTCAGATAACTTTCTGATGCAATCCTGATTGTTACTAAAAATGGGAGAGAATTACAAATCCAATTGCACATATGCTTCATGGGAAGGTCCCCAAGACATTATCAGGGGAAACCCATTTTCAAAAACTGATTTTTTAAGTATGTCTGTGCATGCTGGAAAGATACATGCATAATTACTGACGTCTGCCTGCATAAATCCTCTGTGCACAGAGAGAACAGACGTTAAAGAAGCAGGCTGGGTTTTTTTAACTTGCCCACAATAATCATCACTAATAGCCCTGTAGAGTGTGACACTGCTCTTTCATATCACGCTGGCTGCAAGAATGAGGAAATGTCTGAAAAGTGCTGAATTTCATTAGCTAAAATAGGGCCAAAACCTGAAATTTCAGAAAATTAGTTTACATTAGTTCACGGAGCACAAATGACTTGTAAATTCAGAAGGGACATATAGCAACATCAAGATTTGTTTTCAGGGGAACGCTGAGGAAGTGCTGGAATATAGCATGAGCCTTAACAAGCATCCTACTAATATCAGATTTCCGTATGTTCCCCTATTCGCTTTCCTGTGCTGCTTTTCTGTCTCACACACGTACACCTCTCTCCACGTTAATTCATGGTGGTCCCGACATGGACTGAAAAAAGGTTGGAACATTCTGGGACAGATGTTTCAGTCAGAGGGCTTTAATCTACTCTACAGTGAAAGGTTTCAGAGTAGCAGCCATGTTAGTCTGTATCCGCAAAAAGAACAGGAGTACTTGTGGCACCTTAGAGACTAACAAATTTATTAGAGCATAAGCTTTCGTGGACTACAGCCCACTTCTTCGGATGCATATAGAATGGAACATATATTGAGGAGATATATATACACACATACAGAGAGCATGAACAGGTGGGAGTTGTCTTACCAACTCTGAGAGGCCAATTAAGTAAGAGAAAAAAAACTTTTGAAGTGATAATCAAGCTAGCCCAGTACAGACAGGTTGATAAGAAGTGTGAGAATACTTACAAGGGGAGATAGATTCAATGTTTGTAATGGCTCAGCCATTCCCAGTCCTTATTCAATCCTTTGTTGATTGTGTCTAGTTTGCATATCAATTCCAGCTCAGCAGTCTCTCGTTGGAGTCTGTTTTTGAAGTTTTTCTGTTGTAATATAGCCACCCGCAGGTCTGTCACTGAATGACCAGACAGGTTAAAGTGTTCTCCCACTGGTTTTTGAGTATTATGATTCCTGATGTCAGATTTGTGTCCATTAATTCTTTTGCATAGAGACTGTCCGGTTTGGCCAATGTACATGGCAGAGGGGCATTGCTGGCACATGATGGCATATGATGTGCACATCTACCAATGTGATATATGCCATCATGTGCCAATAGTCTTTGCTTTTAAATAAACAATGAAACCATCTTTCTATTACCTAGTGCTTTTCACTGGCAGGTCACAAGGCACTTTTCCAAGGAGGTCGGTATCATTATCCCCATTTCAGCGATGGAGTAACTAGGGCACAGACAGGGGGAGTGATTTGCTCATGGTCACCCAGCAGGGAGTGGCAAAGCTGGGAATAGAAACCACATCTCCTGAGTCCCAGCCCAGTGCTCCATCCTCTAGGCCTTACTGCCTACCTCAGTGAAGGCAACTGGAACTGGAGGCAATGACTGTGGTTGCAGTTATTTGTTGGTGCTTTGGGTTATCTACACAGCAGTGTCTCCCTCCAGCCTCCCATGTTTGAATATGATTGTGAACAAATCTAGTTCAAATGCCAACACAAATCATTGTACCAGCTACCCCTGGCTAAACCCCTCTTCACAGCACTGAAGACTGGAATGAAGACCATAGTCAACAGCTTTGCTCCTTTGGCATAATGGGGCTTTCTTTAGTACCAGGCAAACTGGTTGAACCTATAATAAAGAACAATATTGTCAGACATATTGATGAACAGAATTTATTGAGGAAGAGTCAACATGGTTTTAGTAAAGAGAAATCATGCCTCGCCAATCTATTAGAATTCTTTGAGGGAGCCAACAAGCATGTGGATCAAGGGGATCCAGTGGATATACTGTACTTAGATTTTCAGAAAGCTTTTGACAAGTTCCCTCACCAAAGACTCTTAGGCAAAGAAGCTGCCATGGGATAAGAGGGAAGGTGCTCTCATGGCTTGGTAACGGGTTAAAAGATAGGAAACCAAAGGTAGGTATAAATGGTCAGTTTTCAGAATGGAGAGAGGTAAATAGTGGTGTCCCCTAGGGGTCTGTACTGAGACCAGTCCTATTCAATATATTCATAAATGATCTGGAAAAAGGGGTAAACAGTGAGGTGGCAAAATTTGCAGATGATACAAAATTACTAAAGATAGTTAAGACCCAGGCAGACTGTGAAGAGCTACAAAAGGATCTCTCAAAACTGGGTGACTGGGGAACAAACTGGCAAATGAAATTTAATGTTGATAAATGGAAAGGTAATGCACATTGGAACGCATAATCTCAACTATACATATAAAATGATGGGGTCTAAATTAGCTATTACCACTCAAGAAAGAGATCTTGGAGTCATTGAGGATAGTTCTCTGGAAACATCCACTCAATGTGCAGCGGCAGTCAAAAAAGCGAACAGAATGCAGGGAATAATTAAGAAATGGATAGATAATAGGACAGAAAATATGATGTTGTCTCTATATAAATCCATGGTATGCCCACATTTTGAATACTGTGTGCAGATGTGGTTGCCCCATCTCAAAAAAAATATATTGGAATTGGAAAAGGTTCATAAAAAGGCAACAAAAATGATTAGGGGTATGGAACAGCTTCCGTATGAGGAGAGAATAATAAGACTGGGACTTTTCAGCTTGGAAAAGAGACGGCTAAGGGGAGATATGATTGAGGTCTATAAAATCATGACTGGTGTAGAGAAAGTAGATAAGGAAGTGTTGTTTATTACTTCTCATAACACAAGAACTAGGGGTCACCAAATGAAATTAATAGGAAGCAGGTTTAAAACAAATAAAAGAAAGTATTTCTTCACACGCTGCACAGTCAACCTGTGGAACTCCTTGCCAGACAATGTTGTGAAGGCCAAGACAATAACAGGGTTCAAAAAAGAACTAGATAGATTCATGGAGGATAGGTCCATCAATGGTTATTAGCCAGGATGGGCAGGAATGGTGTCCCTAGCCTCTGTTTGCCAGAAGCTGGGAATGAGTGACAGGTGCTAGAAGTACTTGATTATTATCTGTTCTGTTCATGCCCTCTGGGGCACCTGGCACTGGCAGAAGACAGGATACCGGGCTAGATGGACCTTTGGTCTGACCCAGTAGGGCCATTCTTATGTTATCTTACCAAAAGGGAAAAGTTCATCTGTGCAGGAGTTAGAACTTTCTCCAGGGCCAGCCCAAGAGGGGAAGAAACTCCCTCAGGAACCACGGACCATCACAAACCTCACCACCTTCCGCTCCAAGTGCAAGGGGCACTTCTTTGACCTACCTTCTCTCACAAACTCCTAGTACATTTTATTTCTATACCATGAAAAAATCCCAAACAAGACATTCCACTCTGCAAACTTCTCCCCCTCAGGAGAGGCTGAGAGAAAACGTGACAAGCATTAGAGGTGATCCAGCTTTCCATTGTCACTCAACCGAACCGCTCATTTATTCCTGAGCAAGGCTCTGAACCCCCTCCCACCCCATTTATTCCAGTGCTTATTTTGCCTGCATAATAAATATAGGATATCCCAGTTACAGCGGTTGGATAAATAGATTCAATTCAGTCCATGCCTCTAGGTGGCACTATTGTATGACTATTCCCACACAGCCTTATAAACCATAGATTCAACCTCAAGGAAGAAGGAAGCAGCTGCATACTTGGAGAACCCTCGCTCTGCGTACTAATGACATCACTGATGGTGACTGAGGGAGGGAGGGGCAGATTCGTCCTCCACAGGCTCAGGGTTGGCTTGCAATGGTAAATAGGGCACCACGTTTAAAGGTAGGATCTGCCCCCTGGAAGAGAGCATCAGGCCAGGTTTCCACTCTCCTTAATATTGCTGAGTGCATTAAAAACTAGGTCACAGCTTTGAATTGAAACTCAGGGCACCAGATCTTTGCACAGGAGCAGAAGTTATTTGGTTTGTTTAAACCAAACACAAGGCTTTGCCTCCCCACCCCTCCCAATGTGGCCACTTTTATAATGATCAAGTAAAAGAACAGAAGCAGTTTCAAATGTTATATGCACATTTACTGCTCTGATTTTGTTTTGGAAAGACCTCGTAATTGGCCATATCATGTAGGTGTCTGGCATGCGCATATTTTTTCTTCCATCAAAAATGGCTTCTGGGTGCAGTGCACTTTGGCTTTAATGATCAAGTACTTCTAGCACCTCATGCTGCACAATAGAAATGTTGCCATCCACCACATGGGTAGCAGAATCAGGCAGAAGCATAGTAATCATTCTGCTCTTGGTATTTCAAGTTACTTTCCAAGAGGCTATTTGTATTGATGGCCGTTCTCTTTAGGGCCCAATCCTGCTAGCATTGAAGTCAGTGGGCATTTCACTATTAATTTCAATAGGAGGGGACCATGACCCTTATGCTGATCCATGAAACATTTTTGGCATATGGATGTAGCGGAAGAAATTCCTTTGTCTTTAAAGGTAGGAAGGCACAGTCCTGTAGCCTACATGACTCCAAGTCAAGAATGTCACGACTCATGGAAGTGCCCACGACAGCCCATTGCCCGTATAACCTGACTGGGCCATCATGGCATTCAAATGTCTAGCCCCTTCCGCCCGAGGCCCCGCCCCTTCCAGTGCTGGCCCCGTACCGGTAAGAGCTCCATTTTCCTTTCACCCCAGCCTGGGGGTGTCAGTATTGTGAGTGTCAAGACTTCACTGTGTTTTCAGCCTGACATTTTCCCTGTCAGGATTGTTAACAACAGAGCTGGTTGAAAAAGGAAAATCACGAAAAAAATGAGAAATTTAAAAATCATTTCCGTTTCACTCTTTGAAATCTTCTCAGCCACTTTTCTCCATTTACTGTTTTCAAAATCTGATTTTTTAAAATCAATTTAGTCATATGGAGTAGGATTTTCCCCCCCCAAAAAATATTCAAAATAAAAAAAAAATTTCACAGAAGTCAAGGTAAAAAAAGGCATTTTTCAAAAAAAATTTGGTTAGAAAAATTTCTGCTAGCTCTAACTTTTATTTTATTTTGTTTTCTTATAGTTTTATTTTTTTAATTATAATGAATAAAATAAAAAAATAATCTCAATATCATAGACACACTGAGTGCACAAAATATTCACAGGAAGACAAGTTCCGTGACAAATACACAATTAATGACTAACTTGATGTTCCAGAATTGACTGAACATGAAATGGTACATGTGGCACAAGAGCTAGTTGCTACTCACATCTAACCATTACACCCAAATCTATCTACCTTAAATTCTTCTGAGGGACCTATTGATGTGGTATTGAAGCAGCATGCATCCCACTTATTTAGCTTCCAGCATTTCCTTTCTGTTTCTCCAGAATTCTGATATATTGTTATAGGACCTGATCCAATGCTCAGTGAAGTCAGTGGAAAGACTGATTAACTTTAGGTCAAGCCCTTAATCTTTTGAAGCCACTGCATCTATGACTACATCAATGAATAAGCCTGTGTGGGTGTCACAGGCATGACTTCAGTGATAAAACACATAGCTTTCAGGGTCTTTCCATTCAATAGAACAAAGAAATCATGATCTGTGTCACTTTGGTCGGCCTGCTGCTAAGCAAGATTCAATTACTTTCAATTTTGCCTTCATAGAGGCCTAGTATAGCAGAGTGTGGGGGTTCAAACTATTACATGGTTTTTGATGTAAAACAGAATATTTGATTTCTCATAACTTCCTACATGTCTCAATGACCATTTTCACTCTCTACAGCTTATTCTGATTATGCAGATTAATAGAATAGGCTTCTATGTCATTTTACCTACTGCTGAATGATTTTTGTTCCTTTATTTTTTCACTGTATTTGAGCCATCTCCAACTTTTTAGCTAGGTGCATGCACTATTTAAATATTCACTTCTCACATCAAAGCGATTGCATACCATGTGTGAATTATCTCTAGATCTTGTCTGAAAATAAGTGTGTATCATATCTGAGTCATTCCCATTACTTGTCTGAAAGCAGTTGCATAATCTATGTTTCAGCAAAATGTTGAGTTAGAAGATACATCTCCTGGATTCCGTGCAGATAGGTAAACAATGTACAGATACTATTATTCATTGGGACATATGATTAGCAATAGTAACCCTGCATATTTGTTGTATATGGAGATCTGTGCATCTATGTTATGTTTATGAGAGACTGTACAGCAACACATTGGTATTAAAAATCTAGATTCAATCACAAAATACTTTCAACTCCACTCACCATAGATCTAAAGCAACTGACCTGCTGGTGCAAACAGATGCCTTCCCTGGGAGTTCTATGTGCAGAGAGGATAAAGGAATGAGCACCAGGTCTCAGAGAAATTTTAGGTCACTGGAATTACCGCTGAGAACTGTCTTGTAACATATGGACAGCTGCTTTATGAAGCACGGGATTTTTAATTATTAGTATTCCAGTGGCACACAGGGGCTATGTCACAGGGTGAGCTGTCCCTTAAAGGAGAATTGGGCTCAGCCTCCCCGGTGTCATGCCTTCACTGAGATCAAGGTCCCACTGCTGTATCTAAACAATAAGACAGGCAGTCCCTGCCCCAAAGAGCTTGCAGTCTAAGTAGATGAGAGAGAGAGAAAAGGGAAGTAGTGTTGTCACCACTCCCTAGGCTTCAGAGCCCGAGCTGCAGCCTGAGCTGTTTTAGCACAGTAACCCGAGCCCGTTGACCTGGGCTTGGAGGCTCGCTGCCAATGGCAGTGTAGACGTGCCTTAAAAGACTCATGTCCTCTGTGGACCAGGCACAGAAGGGGACCTGTAACACACTCAGCAGTGGGTTACACTTGCATGCATGGGGTAGTGGGCAAGAAGGGCCAAAGGGAGCTGGATACAATGGGGCAGAACACAATGGCAGTCCTGGTGCCAGTCTCATGCTATGGGGTTAGATTCTCTAAAGGGGATGGGGAGAAGATGGAAGGGGACAAGGCACCATGGGGCAGATGTTGCATTCTTCAGATGGGTGTTGCAGCAGCTGTTCCTGTCCAGACACGTCCTTGAGGTACACTGGTCCTGAGCCAGGCCCCAAAACTCCCAGAGATTTCACTGTGGTTAATGCCCCACTATACTGCCCTTGCCATTGGCTTTTTCTTTAAAGGCCAAGGATTGGTTGCCTTTCTAAAAGATACATTCTAGTGTAATATCAACAGACCCTGGTCATCAGTGGGCAGGATTGAACCTGAGACCTCTGAAGCTTAGTGCATGAGCCTCTACTGCATGAGCTAAAAGCCAGGGCTCTTAGGTATGCTGTAGCAGACTCATTAATCTCTAGATGTGACTAGAGGGGAACAGAGCACCATAACAAGCAGGCCTGGTTTACACTATCTCAACCAGAAGCTATGAGCTTGATGCAGGAATCAACGGATGGAATTCTGTGGCCTGTGTCAAACAGGAGGTCAGATGAGATCATAATGGTCCCTTCTGGCCTTAAAATCTGCAAACACCCACTCCCCCAAAGTGACAGACACTCCTTGGTGGTTCATACTCTACGTCAGCAACTCTTGCCAGGCCTGACTGACACTCACTACACCTCACACGCTGTGGTCATACGTGCCCAAAAGGTGGCACATAATACATTACTGGAAAACTAATACCTCACTGATCATTAATATCCGTGCCTGATATATGTACGAGGGGTGTACAAAGAGTTACACATATGTGCTAAAATTATGTTCTTAACATGTGTTTGGCAAGCAATGCATAAGCCCAGTCTGCCCGAGCTAAAGGAATGGGTATTTGCTGGTCGTTAGGCAGAGACAATGAAGGCAAATTTATATAAAAGATAAATAAAGCTGTCAACCTGGCATGTGCGGGAGATATCATGTGAGGTTAAGACCCAGGCAAGAGGGTAAGTAATTGAATCAATTGATTGTATACAATATGAGTGTATTATAAAAGTTTATGAAAATTAATGACACAGTGGTGATGAGTATCATTGTGAAATGTGTGCATTAGCACTATCTGAGGAATTATGGATACTCAATGATATTACGCTTCACAATCTGTGACTAAAGAGTGTTTGAACCAGGCAGGTTAGGGAGAGCTGATAAACAGGTTTTCTCCCAGACAGGAGAGAAGGCAGCTATCTACTTGTCTCCAATGAAATTAAGTAAGGTGTGACCAAAGACAATGAAATCCCTATTTACATATGATCAGCAGGGAAGGGGAAGTTCACAGGAAGGGAAGAACAGTGTGAGGTCATCCGGAGCCTGAGGACAAAACGTGAGATTGGGAAGAAATAAGGAGATAGAAGAAACCATCTTGGCATCCATCACTGGACAGACACAAGGGGCCAGAGCTCTTGCTAGCTAAGAAAGATGGGTTAGCTAAGCCAAGGGGATTAACGTCTCTGGGTACTGAATAGAAGTTCAAAACTTGCTTAGGGCAAAGATCTTTCACCTAGACAAGGGAAACCAGTACTTCTATGGAAGGTCTTGACTGAAAGAAAGTCAGCCATGGCTGGAAAGAAGAAAAATTGGTAAACAATCTACATTGAATCAAGGCTGTAGCTTGTTGAATTAAGTCTACGCCACCAGAAAGTATGTCTTACTTTAACTTGCTTGCAACCATTTCTACCTGTATCCCTTTCACTTGGTATCACTTAATACATGTTCTTCTATTAATCAACTTGTTTTGTCTCATTAAAGGAGCAGTGCACCTAACCCTTTCTCTGTGAGGGTCCAGTGAGAAGGACAGGACCTTGCAGGAGGACGATTTTAGAGTGAATTTGGGGCTGCAAAGGTGCTAAACTCAGCCTCCAAGGAGGATCCAAGTTGGGCAAAGCCAGGGTGAAGTTTGAGGGCTGCTGGGGTCAGAGCTCTGGACCAAAGCTGCACAGCCATAGGACACCAAGGGTAACAGGCAGATGGGGACTGAACTCTTACTGGCCTGGGGGAACCCCAAAACGCGGCCAAGTGTGATCAGATGTCTGCAGAAAAACAAGACATTGTAACTGACTGTTCTATTCCTTGGGAGCCTGTTGGCAGAATGCCAGCGTAACCACAGAGTGACTGTATATACACCAGCCCCGGACAAGCCAAGAGATCATCCTTTCTGGAGAAAAGGAAAACAATGGATGCTCTGTTACTCTGACTCCCTTTATTGTTATTATTTGTTGTTTGTTTCTGGTAGTGCCCAGACTGCCCTGGGCACTGGATGTGAGGTACAATAGCCTCTCTGTCTTCCAAGTGCATTATACTGTTTGCCTAATAGCAAACACTGCAATTAAGGTTGCAAAAGAATTTCATTGATAGCCCCCTGATTTCACATGCACAGAATAAAATTTAAATCAATCGTCTCTGGGGCTCAAGCTGTGCCGAGGAAGTACCTGCATGGAGCAGTCTTTCTACTGGAGTTGGGGGCGGGAGAGGGGATGGGAGCAGGAGACAAGGGTCTCTGCATCTTCCCCCTCTGCATACCAGTTCAACGCCAGCTATAATCTAGCCCTCGAGATGGGTCTAGTGCATAAGAAGTGTGGGCGCTCAGCACCTCCTAAGCATGCACCTTCCCAGTGCATGTCAGTAAACAGCAGTTGGCCTTAAGAACTTAAACAGGTTTAAGTTCTTTTTCATAAGCATAAACTTGGCAGTGTGTTATTAAGATGTCCTAAATATTTAGACACTTAATTCACTCTATGTCATTGTGGGACCTTACAGTGCTGTAAGCACTTCTGCTGCTCTAATGGCTTTTTCTTCCTACTTTCACATGCTTACCCCTCTCTATAAAAACTCTTAGGAAATTAAAAGCAAAAAATAATGTGATCCCATCCTTCAGTTAAGGACGCAAAAAACAGAAAGTGAGAGTTAAGATGCCAGCAACATTGAATAAGAAATTTAAAAAAAAAAAAAAAAATCCCAAAGCCTTTAAAAAAAAAAAAGGTGACTATATTCTTGTTTATGCCATAGCACATACAGGATGGGACTGAAACTGAGGTAACTTTATTTAGACTTTTAGCACCCATCCAAGGCTCTGGGTGCTTTTCAGACAAAAAATATTTCATAAAAGAAGTTTAAACCTATCATGTTCCTAATGGACAGCCCATATAAACAGTAACATTGGTCAATAATAATAACTGCAACAACTCTTCCAAAAATCTGCTATATACCTATCCCACCTGCCTCTTCCTCAAATGCCCATGGGGAAAAAAACAGGTTTTGCAGAGTGCCCAAGCTGTTAACAACTCAGGGCTCTGAGAGAATAGGAGAGAGCCAGGGAGGAATACAAGACAGAGGGCCACTTAGATAATACACCCTGCTAGTATCTCCATCTCTTAGACCAGGGGTAGGCAACCTATGCAAGCTGATTTTCAGTGGCACCCACACTGCCTGGGTCCTGGCCACCAGTCCGGGGGGCTCTGCATTTTAATTTAATTTTAAATGAAGCTTCTTAAACATTTTAAAAACCTTATTTACTTTACATACAACAATAGTTTACTTATATATTATAGACTTATAGAAAGAGACCTTCTAAAAACGTTAAAATGTATTACTGGCACGCAAAACCTTAAATTAGAGTGAATAAATGAAGACTCGGCACACCACTTCTGAAAGGTTGCCGACCCCTGTCTTAGACCAAGTGTGCTCTATGAGCATTGCTTCTGGACAGTTAACACTGGTGTTTCAAGATACACACACATTTTGTTTTACATATATATTTTAACACACACATACATGAGGTTGTGTTTTAGGGTATTCTCTTGCATGCACCATATGTTGCTACTATTTCTAAAAGCATCAATAAAATGCAGCAGAAACATTCTTGTCTCTGTGGTTTGGTTTCACCATGCGGCATTATCCTGGTTAGCTGTCACCTTTTCTATCTTCCCTGGGCTATGATCCCACAATGTTTCACAGTAACCAGCACGATGTCTTCCCTAAGCTCCAAAAAGCCCTCAGATAAGTGGGATGCTGCAATTTGACTGTAAGGGATGTGTGATTCCTATCCAGGCCCTATCTACATTAGGAAATTTGGCACTGGAGTAAGTACTCAGATATAGTTACACCCATTGCACATGATTGGTGCAAAGTGGGGTTTACACCAGTGCAGTTTAACCAATAGCATCATAGAAATGTAGGGCTGGAAGGGACCAGGAGAAGTCAGCAAGTCCACCCCCCTGTGGTGAGGCAGAACAAAGTAAACCCAAACCATCCCTGACAGGTATTTGTCCAACCTGTTCTTAAAAACCTCCAGTGATGGGAATTCCACAACCTCCCTTAGAAGCCTAGTCCAGAGCTTAACTGCCCCTATAGTTAGAAAGTTTTTCCTAATCTCTACCCTAAATCTCCCCTGCTGCAGATTAAGCCCTCTGCTTCTTGTTCTATTTTCCATCGACACGGAGAGCAATTGGTCACTGGCCTCTTTAGAACAACCCTTAACATATCTAAAGGCTGTTTTCAGGTCCCCTCTCGGTCTTTTCTCAAAGCTAAACATGCCCAGTTGTTGAAACCTTTCCTCATAGGTCAGGTTTTCTAAACCTTTTCTCATTTTTGTTGCTCTCTGGACTCTCTCCAATTTGTCCACATCTTTCCTAGAGTGTGGCACCCAGAACTGGACACAATACTCCAGCTGAGGCCTCACCAGTGCAGAGTCGAGCGGGACAATTACCTCCTGGGTCTCTGAATGAGCCTGTTGCAGACATGCTGGAATTTGCAAAGTATTGCACAAATTGAAATAAAGAATTTGTCTCAACTGAAGATTTTAAAAGAGAATATAATGTTGCCTTAACAGATTTTTGTGGTAATTTTTTGGTATCTAGGTGTTATCTGGAGTGCCCCAATTGTCTTCCCCTAGTTCAAATGAAAGAAATTAACTGACCCAGCCAGCTTGTCTTGCCAACATTTCCTCATGTGAAATTTAGAGATGAGGTCAGATTTTTGAAATAATTATTTCCTCTTCCCTCCTGCAATGAGGGTGACCAGACACCAAATGTGAAAAATCAGGATGGGGGTGGGGGAAGGTAATAGGTGCCCATATAAGAAAAAGACCCCAAAATCGGGACTGTCCCTATAAAATCGGGACATCTGGTCACCCTACCTGCAATGGAGTGACACGGACAACACAATCCCTGCTGTGATTCCTGCCTACCATGAGAATTGCTGAAAACATGAATAGGGAGGAGGTGCAGACCCTCACAAGCATGCATGGACATGCAACGGTCTGGGTTTTTCTTACACCAGAGCACTGCACATTCAAAGGACTACCCGAGCCTGTTGAATGACAGCTAGATTGTCAAGAGCACTGAATGACCACAGTCAAGTGGATTGACATGTGGTAGCAAGAGCAGTTCTTGCGTAATCTGAAATAGTTAGAGCCACAATTGTTTTGGAGGACGAGAGCTCAATTTACAGAGGAACGATTGGGAGAGCAGCAGACTGACTCAGTTCAAACCCCATTTGGGGAAGGTGGCCTTGATGTTTAGGTCCATTTGCTGCGGGGGATTTTATGTCACTAGTCCATAGTGCTATATGCAGCAGAGTCCTTGGCATAGGAAGTCCTCTCCAGAAGGAGGGTTGCAGAAGTGCAAGATGCTCAAAACCTCTGCTCTATTAGAGGGCAGAAGTGCTCTCATGGCTAGGGGATGCACTGATTTAGCATCCTATGCTAACAGGGATTGCACCTGAGCCCATCTGTAAGTTAAAGCTCTTCTGGCAGAATTCCTTCGGGAGGTTGGTAGTGCCAGTTATATGCACACTCCCAGCCTGGGTGGTGTGGGAAAATCAAGCCCAGAGTTTACACCTACAAGCAAGAAAGGCCAAAACATTGCTCCTGAGAAATAAATAAGTGATTACCTAGCGGGCAGGAGGCTAAGTATCAGTCATCTTGGAGAAGACAGTTAGAACCTACTGGTAGGAGATGTGCCTCGCTGGAACCTCCTCACCCTCTCACCGTTCGATAAATACAGCACTTTGGTGGAAGAGGTGTCAGGGACCCTTCTGCCTAGAAATGCACTGCTTAGCCATCAAACACTGGCTCGCCTATCCCTCCTCCAAACCCAGTGACTGGGGCAAGGAAACTAGCTAAGAAAGGAGCCATAAAAGCCTTCCTCTCAGCAATAAACACAATCATCAGGAAAGTCCTGGTTACAAACCTTATGGCAACTACCTTGCTCTTGTCCCCTCACTGCCCCTATATAAACGTGACCATTTCCAACCCAGGTTAGAAATGTATCACTTCAGCGGAAGTTTGCAAGTTGACACCAGTTGAGAATCTGCTCCAGTATGTTTTCCTAGCCCCCTGCAATGGCTTGATTTAAAAAGGAGAAGGAGGTGGGGGCGGGGGGAGGGGAGGGAGGGGAAAGGGGGACACATCTCTTTATCCATAACCATCAAGATGTTTCCAACTGTCCTCTGACTCTTTAAAGAGAGACTAGACAATAGTTATTTCAATATCAACTGGAACAGCCCCCTCCCTCAGCACCATAGAAATTCCAGTTGCTTCCTCTTCTCAGACACTGGAAATAGCCCCCGTTTTAGCTGGCAGCCAGCAAATCCTTCCTATTTTTAGTTATACCCATTTGGCTCCATGCTTTTAGTTTTGGTTACACCGATGTATATCCAACATAACTCCACTGACCCCAATGGAATTATTCTGCATTTATGCCAGTGAATGATCTACACGTTGAAAAAATATAGATATTTACTAATATATATTTTATTTTACATAGTTAAGATATAAGCCATATGTTAGAAAATGATAGATCTGAGTTACCCAGTCAAAGGCTACAGTGTAATTTAAAAAAAACTTCCAATTAGCTTCAGCTGGTTTTCATGTAACAAAACATATGAACCTGTAAAAATTATCCAGGGAGCAACCCCAGAGCAAACTTGTAGCACTACATTCTTTCAAAGGATACTTACCGTAGCATATGTGTTAGTAGTAGGTTGAAGCCCTGGGCTAATTTGGGTAATTAAATGTTAGCTGCCAACATTCCCTCCCTGCCACTTCACGTGGATGAGTTATTCTTCACTTCCTAGGCTCCGTGGTGGTTGCGTCACTGGTCAGTTGTGTGCTGCTTCCCTTCCCAGAGACAGCTGCATTTCAAAAAGGTGAATGAAGTGATCGCCTGTGGAGTTTGCTGTCCCAATCTGCCAGTTTTACCCGAAGGTAAGAGGTTCTGTATGGAATGGGTGTGCTATTTAGGAAACCCAGAAAAGCAGGTAAACAGGGATAGGTAAACAGGATAGAAAGCCTGAAGGATGCGACAACTGCTGACTGTTTATGATTCAGTGATCTCTCTATTATGGCTCCGTCTCAGCCTAGAAAAACCTGTGAGCTCTCTCTCATCCTCGTAACTACCTACGGCTAAGATCTGAAAACAAAGGGATATTTTAACTCAAGTGGATCAGGTAAGGGGAAATGTCAAAACTTTCTGATCTCATGACAATGTGGCAGCAAAGAGATGGGAAAAGGCCATAAGCCAGTGCACTATGCAAAGTGAATCGTGCTCTTAGGCAAGTACAATGCACACCTTTGTTTCACTAGCAAGGGAATGGCTAGTCACAACCATTTGTGAAAATGCCACATACATGTATGAATGCTGTGTGAGACATTACCTACAGCTTTGTCACTTTCAAAGCACAAGACAAATTTAGTTACGGGCTTTATTTATATAGCTGCATAAATGTACCTGCTTTTTCCTGTAACTAATCACTGGAGTTGCTGTCTAGTAATAAAGCTTAAGTAAAACACTCCCAAATAGAGCTGAGGGGATTTTTGGGGGGCAAATAGTTTATTTGCCAAAAAATGCAGTCAATAGCTTCTCCCAAAAAATAGGGGGCTAGAGTCACAAACCAGCCAGCAGCGATGGTGCCACCCACCATATCATTTTTATCCAGTGGTTAGGACTCTCCCCGGGCATGGGGAAGAGTTAGGTTTGAATTCCCAGTCTGCACTGGGGATTTGAATACTGAGATCACCCCTCTTCAGGTGAGTGCAACCGATAGCTGTTCCACTGTGTATAACTAATTCAAGAGTCCTTTGTGGGTGGGGGGAGACAGAGAGCAAGTAAACCCCTGAATGACTCTATAGCCAGGTGATTCAGGCACGCATTCGCCCACCTAGGTAACTCAAGTTCAAGGCCCTGCTCCAGAGAGGGACTTCAAACCTGGATCTCCCCCATTCCTGAAGAGCAGCCTAACCAGTGGGCTAAAAATGATAAATTGGGGTCCTCCCTCTATTTTGTGAATCTAGCCCTTGACAGAAAACCAAACATTTTTGGTCAGACAACATGTTTCATTCAGCCCCAGACAGAATTATTTTGATTCTTCTGAATTTTTGGGGCATTTTTGGATTTGGTTTGACCTGACTGGATTTCTCCCCCCCATTCCAGTGCAACTGTCAGTGATCCCCCACCCCCCAAAAAAGAGACATGCCCAGCCCTACTCGCAGATGAAGGAGCACAAATATTGAGGTGGCGATGAAAGGACAGGAGCCACTAAGTAAGGCTGGCTGACTGTCCTAATTCATGCTGCTATGGCGGTATGGGGGGACACAGCTATCTGAGGTGAGGAGGAAAGCTCAGCCCGTTCTTGGCATTTCCTAGCTTTCCTCGGTTTGTTAAAACCTTAAGATCAGGTCAAAAGCCTCAGGCTATGGCCTCACTCATGGTAGGTTTGATGCAGTGCACCAGGTTGCTGCTATGGCTCATTATTCGGGGTTGTGGGACAGTCACATAAGCTTGGAAATGTGTTATTTGGCATCAGCTGAACATGGGTGTGATACGGCAGTGCCAGTGCAACACAGCAAAACTCCCCCCAGCCTTCAGTCCAATTCCACTCAGCTAAAGACATGCTTTCATAGACGTAGAGGTGCTTTGGTACCAGGGTTAGTCTGATGGTTAAGGTTAACATATGACCTGATCCTACTAGGAACAGAACCTACTGCAGCACCCACTGCAAGGTGGCCAGCACCTCACAGGATCAGGCCCTATTTAGTGGCCTGGGTAGGAGCTAGTAAAAAAAAAATTCTGTATGCTTTTTTTGTTTTGTTTTACTGCTTATTCAAAGGTTTTTGATTGTTAAAGTGAGAGAGAGCGAGAGAGAGAGAGAGAGTGTGGACTGGGTCTGGCATTGGTTTAAAACAGTGGTTCTCAACCAGGGGTACATGTACCGCTGGGGGTATGCAGAGGTCTTCCAGCGGTTAGATCAGCTCATCTAGATATTTGCCTAGTTTTACAACATAAAAAGCACTAGCAATGTCAGTACAAATAAAAATGTCATGAAGACAATGACTTGTTTATGTTGGTCTATATACTATACACTGAAATGTAAATACACTATTTATATTCCAACTGGTTTTATAATTATGTAGTAAAAAGGAGAAAGTAAGCAATTTTTCAATAATATTGTGCTGTGACCCTTTTGTATTTTTATGGTTGATTTTGTAAGCAAGTAGCTTTTAAGGTGAAACTTGGGGGTACACAGGACAAATTAGACTCTTGAAAGGGGCACAGTAGTCTGGAAAGGTTGAGAACTGCGGGTCTAAAAAACCCTGAAATCTTCCCACCCTCAAAATTATAAACAAACAAACTAACTAATTCAAGTTTGCTATGAAAAATTCATCAAAAACTTGAAATTCAGGAAATTTTTACCAACTCTCTCTCTCTCTCTCACACACACACACACCCCTAAATATCCTGGAGGCTCTTCCATCGTACCAAGTTACTCTGGCTTCAACACTCACATTTTACATCTAATGTGCATAACCAGTCGTCTGGATTTCTTAACAAAGAAAGTAGCCTGGTTACTTCAGAATGCTTGTCCATTTGTATTAATGAAATCCCGTGGCAAAAACTGATAGGCATTAACTGTTACAGTAAAACTGGTTATAAAGTTATTTCTACTGCATCTCTCTGAGCAGGACATTTGCCAGTTGAATTTTATTCAAATGAGTCCTTTTGCATTGTAAGAAAGTTGGAGCCCATCAAAGCGAGTAAGAATGCTGTGGAGACTCCTTCAGAGAAGAGACTAAAGGAGGAGTACAGGAATTGCCAGAAAATGCTAGACATTAATTCATAGAACCACAGAACCATAGGGATAGAGGGGGCTACCGGGGTCATCTAGTCTAACCAGCTGCCATGATGCAGGATTTCTTGTGTCTAAACCAGCCAAGGCAGATAGCTATCCAGCCTCTTTTTGAAAACCTCCAGTGAAGGAGCTTCCACAACTTCCCTAGGCAGTCTGTTCCATTGTCCTACTGTTCTTAAAGTTAGGGAGTTTTTCCTGAGATTTAATCTAAATCTGCTATGCTGTAGTTTGAAGCCATTGCCTCTTGTCCTGCCCTCTATGGCAAGAGAGAACAATTTTCCCTCCATCTTTTTACGGCAGCCTTTCAAGTATTTGAAGACCACTATAATGTCCCCCTTAATCTTCTCTTTTCCAAACTAAACATACCTAGTACCGTCAGCCTTTGCTTATATGGCTGGCATTTCATCCCTTTGATCATCTTTCTAACTCACCTCTGGATCCTTTCCAGTTTCTCTACATCTTTTCTATACATTGGCGACCAAAATTGGACACAGTTCTTCCGCTGAGCTAAGTAGAGCAATAGTATCACCTCCCATAATTTGCATGCTAGGCCTCTGTTAATGCAAACCAAAACTGCATTGCTTTTTTTGCAACCGCCTCACATTGGTGACTCATGTTGAGGTTGATCCACCACAACTCCCAGATCCTTCTCAGAAGATTGTGCTGCCAGGCCAGTTACCCCCTTTTCTGTATTTGTGCATTTGGTTTTTCTTCCCTAAGTGTAGCACCTGACATTTGTCTTAGTTGAAGTTCATTTTGTTGTCTATAGCCCAGTTCTCCAATTTATCAAGATCCCTCTGAATTTTAGCTCTATCCTCCAAAGTTTTGGCAACTCTCCCCCCCCCCCCCCCCCCAGCTTTGTGTCATGTTAAACAACACTGGACCCAGAACGAATCCCTGTGGAATCCCACTTGAGACCTCCTTCCAATCTGACATTCCATTAATAGTTACTTGCTGTTTGCAGTTGTTTAGCTAATTATGTATCCAGTCCACTTAAATGGCAGTTCTACCGAGCCCACATTTCTCAAGCTTACTTATGAGAATACCATGTGAGACTATATCAAAAGCCTTGCTTACGGCTAAGTCTATGATGTCCACATTTCCCCTATCCACCAAGCCAGTTACCTTGTCAAAAGAAGGAAATCAAAATGGCTTGGCATGACTTACTCTTAGTAAATCCATGCTGGCTGCTAGTGATTACCTCTTCATCCCCCAAGTATTTGCAAATGGAATGTTTTATACATTGTTCTAGTAGCTTCCCAGGTATCGAGGTCAGGCTGACTGGTCTGTAGTTCCCCAGCTCCTCCTTCCCCCCCTTTTTAAAGATGGGCACTATGTTAGCCCTTCTGGGACCTCTCCTGTCATCCATAATAAATTCTTTGATAAAAGAAAAGATCTCTTATTACAGAATCCTAGAAAATGAAGAGCCTTAGTTTTCAGGAAGCAGGAAGATATCCTAGGGCAAGGAGGACCTCTTGGTCATTAGTCTGAATGGCAAGCAGTACGTACATGTGAAATGGTCTCATTTGATAGTCTTATGTCAGAGGATAGGCATCCATAGCACAAACACTGATGCTCCCCTGTAGCTCATAGATTGGCAATTTCAGGATGAGAGGGATGAATAACTGTTCAGCACTGGTGTCTAATTGATGCCAAGATCAGATGCTCAGTTCTTCAGATTGTTTCTTAATGTTTAAGAGAAGAATACATGGAACTTGCTTGGGTCTCTCTGCCTCTCCTCCTGAACCCAGATTCTTTCCATCTTCGGGCCAGATTCACTGAAGCTGTAGTGCATAGAACTATACATTATGCCTCTTTATTCACTATACAGGCCCTCTACACCCCAGCAGGGATGAGGTCCATGGAGAACAGACATGGTACCCCCAAGTTGAGCTAGTCAGAGATTTTTCAGATGAAACGTAGTTTCATCAGAAAATGCTGATTTGCTGAAGCAAAAGTGTTTCACTGAATTGAGTACAGCCGCAACAAAAGTTTGGTTGAAACCCAGGCAGGTTTCCATTCCCTGGTCCCCAGCTCTGGGGCATAGATCCTGGCAGCCAAGGTCATTGGGGAGAGGTTATAACAAAGCTCTCATGAAGACAGCAGGTGAGAACTGGTTCATACGAGTTTATAGGTTAGTGCTATTGTAATGAAATGACACCACCTCCCTCGCTTCTCAGAAATGGCAATGGGGACTATCCCAAGAGTTGCTGTGTGGTTTTTAAATCACTGAGAAGGGATTTTCTCCCTTAATTTCCCTTCGTTAATGTTGCAAACATGAACCCCCCCACACCTGATTGAAAATGAAGGGGGGCCTGCACCACGTTAGCAAATGGTGGATCCGAGGTATCATAGCTGAGGCAGCCACACAGGGACCTCAGGGCTGCACTGGCTGCTGGTATGTGTATGGAGATGGGAAGTTTGGCCTTCATTTTTTTATTTTAAGGAGTTTTTTATATTGTGTAGCCCTGGTGCCAGGCGATGGCCTGGGAATGGAACAGCGAAGTCCTTTCCCCGTAGGTCCAGCATTGACAAAGGAAATGCCTTCTTCTCTTGCATTGCTGTACCGAAGGGTCTCAGTGTTGTCCTGCCATCACTACCACCACTAGGGCTTTTAGTCTCCATCTGACCCTCCACAGAAGGGATAATTCAGCCTCTGTTCGCATGGTCTCACATTCATAGGAGCGGAAAGGCAGCCCAGGAGGAGACAGCAGTGACTGTAAGAGCCACCACTTCCCATCGATCGGGGAGGACTGGAGCATGTCAGTGCAGCTCAGGCTGAGGGTGGTGCTGGCCATACAAAGGGCATGACCAGGTTACCTGGGGAGGAAATGCCGATTGAGCTCATCCTTCAGGATGCTCCTACTGGAGGTTGCTAGGATTCTCCTGCTGTAGCCTAAAGCTGCTTCTCCTCCCCTGGAGGATCTCAGGGGTATCACTGCTCTCCCCATGGCTCCTCCCTGCTGGGGCACAGCCTGGCAGAGAGGCACGATTTACATCTCGCTGCACTCTCGTGTCAGCGAAAGAGGGGGATGCGGCTGGGCTGAGCAGAGGCAGAACGAGCCAGTCACACTCAGCTCTTCAGTAGAAACAACCTGAAGACTAAGCGGCCTTGTCTTGGCATCAGCCAGAGCCAGTCATGGATTTACTTGGAAACTTGGCTCACTTGGTCACTTGAGGGCTCCCCCAGCATAAGGGAAACCTCAGATGGCACAGAGCTGTCGTAGTAGTTTTTATTCCAACTCGTCCTGGCCTCGCAGTGTTGGGGCATGGCTGGGGAAAAGAGGCCAGGGTGGGTCATCCCTATGCCTGGCTAATCCTTAGATGCTGTAAAAGCCCCATTGGGACTGTGAGCAGCCAGTGCCAGACACAAAATCTTACACTTGCTTGTAATTAAAACTGGTATAGGCTCAGGAGAACATGAACATGGCTTTAAGCCACCTTTGCTCTGCCCTAGGGTTGCCAACTTTCTAATCGAACAAAACCGAACACCCTTGCCCCGCCTCCTGTCCCGCCCTTCCCTAAGGCCCTGCCCTGCCCCTTCTCTGAGGCCCTGCTCCCACTCACTCCATCCCCACACCCTCACTCACTTTCACTGGGCTAGGGCAGAGGGTTGGGTGCAGGGAGGGGGGTATGGGCTCTGGGCTGGAGGTGTGGGCTCCAGGTGGGGCCAGAAATTAGGGATTCAGGGTGAGGGAGAGGCAGGGCCGGCTCCAGGGTTTTTGCCACCCCAAGCGGTGAAGAAAGAAAAAAAAAAGCCGCGATCGCAATCGGCAGCAGCTCCACCGCGCCGCTTTCTTCTTCAGCGGCAATTCAGCAGCAGGTCCTTCCCTCCGAGAGGGACAGGGACCCTCCGCCGAATTGCCGCCGAAGAGCCCAACGTGCCGCCCCTTCCCCTTGGCTGCCCCAAGCACCTGCTTGCTCAGCTGGTGCCTGGATCCAGCCCTGGGGAGAGGGCTCCAGGCTAGGGCCAAGGGGTTCGGAGTGCAGGAGGGGGTGTGGGCTCCGGTGTGGGGCTGGGGATGAGGGGTTTGGGGTGAAGAAGGGGGTTCTAGGCTGAGGTATGAGGTTGGGGTGTGGGGGGGTGAGGGCTCCAGCTGGGGGTGTGGGGCCATGGATGGGGGGCTTGGGGTACAGGAGGGGGCTCAGGGCTGGGGCAGGGGGTTGAAGTGTGAGAGGGGGTTAGGGGTTCAGGGTCCCAGTGGCACTTACCATGGCTCCCAGGAAGTGGCCGCCAGGACTTTGCAGCCGCTAGGCACATGGGCAGCAAGGGAGGCTCCGCATGCTGCCCTCAGGGCCTGACGCACCACCCCCAGAGCTCCCATTGGTCGCGATTCCCAGCCAATGGGAGCTGTGGAGCCAGCACTAGGGGTGGGGGCAATATGTGGAGCCTCCTTGGCCGCCCATGCACCTAGGGGCCACCAGGACCTGGCAGCCACTTCATGGAGCCGTGCAGAGCTAGGGCAGGCAGGGAGCCTGCCTTAGCCCCAGGCCCCCGCTGCCCCACTGACTGGACTTTTAACGGCCTGGCTGGCAGTGCCAACTGGAGCCATCAGGGTCCCTTTTTGACCAGGCATTCCGGTTGAAAGCTGGACACCTGGCACCTCTATCTGCCCCCTCCACCCCAGTCTTGTGCTGACAGGAGAACCTAGTCTTCTCTTTTTAGAATGACAATTTGGGAGGGGGTCAGTCCCACTTCACATCTAGGGTCCAATTCTGCAAACCCTTTAGAGTTAGTCCTTGAATGGGACTCCTCGCATGGGTAAAGTTACTTCCGTGAGTGCATGTTTGAAGGATCAGGCTCCCAGTTCCCATATAGAAGTACAGCAGTTGTGTGTGCAAGCCTGATAACTAGGCAGCCAGTCAGATGGGTGCACAATCCTGATAATTGCACACTTTAGAAAAAACGGTGGGTTTTTGCCAATATTTAAAATGTTATGGAGGAGGCAGAGATGACCTGTACCTGCCGATAGTGGCAAGGCAGAGTGAGGGCAGCTGGCTTCAGCAGTGTTACTGAGCATGCTCAGTAAAAGCCAAGTAGCAAATCTGCAGGGGCACATGACCCTGCTTGCACCCTCCATGCATCGCCTCCGGGAGGCGGTAACGATCTCTCCAAAAGCAAAAAAGGATTTTGAGCTCATGTGAGACAAAATTCACCACCACTTAAATCTTCAGTGCATTTTCCCTCCTGTTACTCTGATCAAGGGGTCATACAAATTTTTAATGGTCCAGTCCAACTCACATTGAAGCCAATGGGACTCATTGTTGATGTGGATCATCCAATACAGGGCGAGGGAAAGCTCCAATGGCACCGCCTGGTGGCATGGCAGGAGTTCAACAGCTCTTGGATAGACTCTCAGTGTCCAGATGCAGGCATTTTGGGCCCAGTCCTGCTCCCAGATCAATAGGAAAATTTCTCCATTGACTTCAACAGGAGAATAATGGATTCCTTTGATGGCAAAGCAACTGCTGGTCAGCACTGAGTGCTTGAACCAGTAACCTTATTATTGGCCAGTGAAGCAATGCAATCAGCCCCGCGGAGCTGGCTGAATGGTTTGTTGCTAAAATAACGTTAGGTGCTAACAGACAACTTTATTGAATTATCAGCCTGCTCCCATTTCCCTGCACTGTTCAGTCAGGGAAGCTGCTGGCCACCACCTGAGACATGTTTGAAGATCAGGACTGCTTCAGGATTGGCCCTCATTTTGAAGTTAGGATTCAGGAGCTAGAAATGGGGTATTTCTATCTCTCTGCTTTTTCCAGTAGGATCCTGTATGGCTGTCCTGAGCTCATCCACAGAGCCTCAAAAGATAGCTAGACACCTAAATACCTTAGAGGATGTGGGTCTAGGCTCCTATCCACATCATGTTTAAGTTACTTTTAAAGTCCCACTTCTGCCCTGCTGCCTGCAGTGGCCCTGGCTGACTTGGTTTTTTTAATTCCCTATTTGTTGCTCACTTTCCTCTTTGTCTGTCCTCAGTGCAGGGACCATCCCTTCCTCAATGTCTGGAAAGCACCCAGCACATGGCGGATGCTACCATAAACACACAGACAGCCAATTATTGACAGCGTTACTAACCTGGGGCTGGTAAACATGTTCCCCCTCTCACTCAGCAGCTAGGAGGACTGTGCTGCTTCGGTACAAACCAACAGATGCACCCAACATTCCTTGGGCCACAAAGGTTCCCGCATGGTGGCAGTGTGGTGGGACATTCTTTAAAGTCTGCAGAATTATAAGATATGATGTATGCAGCAGAGAGTGATAAAAGCTAGAGGAGGGACAGTGAGTTTGCAGTGGCAGGAGAGCAAGGACAAACTACCAGGAGTTGGTAGTGTTCACCCCCCCCCCAACAGAGTGTTGTTCTCGGGACAGAGCTGCTGGAAGACTTTTTTGAATTTCTGCCTGTGCACGAGTGCCATAGAGTCCTGGCTGTAATTTCTGTGGGGGAGCTGCTATACTCAAACATGCTCTGAGAGCTCAGCCTTCCAAGATACCAGGGTCGGCAATGGGCTACACTCACTCTCCCTCAAACAGCTGTGCCAGTTTTTCTCCACATTCCGCTATTAGCTCGTTTACAGCCAGATCCAGCTCTCACTGAAGTCAACGTGAAATCTCACAGGGCTCAGTGAGAGTTGGATCAGGGCATGAAAGCTTAATCCAGGGTTCCCCAAGGCTCCCTCTGTCACTCTGCTATAGCCTGATTCTCCCCCATAGCACAGCCCCAGGGCTACAAACAAGCTGGGATAGGGATGGAAGAGAACTACCCCTTGTCAGTAAGTTTACACACACTCTCTTTTATAGGTGCTGATTTTTTATTTTTCCGAGTGGGTATTCCACCTTGACTCCGCCCCAAGGCCCCACCCCTTCCTCCAAAGCCCCACTCTTGCTCTGCCTCTTCCTGTCCCTGCTCTGCCCCCTCCCCCAAATCCCACCCACCGTTCCCTCGCTTCTCTCAGCCTCCTCCCCTAAGGCCCCCCCGCCCGCCACTGGCGCCTCTCTGCCCTCCCCCAAAACCTCCTATCAGCTGCCAAACACTGAGCGGAAGCCAGCCCCTGGGGTTCCACCCAACAGCTGTAGCCCCAGAGCACCCATGGAGTCAGCGTCTATGTTCTCTCTCAAGCCCCTGCTGTAGCCTATACTTCCTCCTCCACATATATGCACAGAGATAGGTTTTTGCTAACAGGAAACAATTCCCACAAACACACATGTGATTCCTGTGATTCCTGGGAGCAGTCCCACCAAGCTCCACTGGAAATCCTACCCAAAGCCTGTCATCTTATACCAAGAAGGAACCCAAACAGTGAAAGATAAGAAAGCAGCCTGCACATTTTAAGTCTCTCAGTCCCAAAGCAGTGTTACTAGAAATACCCATCAGCAGCTCCAGGTACGTTAATCTACTTCTTAGGAAAAGCAGCAGCAAGACCAAAATAAAACATTGAGGCAGAAGAAACATTATCCGGACACCAGTAAATACAGTTGGAGTTTATTGTATCTCCCCCTCCTCTTTCCAAATACCAGTCGACATGGGGAACGCATTACTGACAGCAGATGGCTCTTTAATCTAGCAGTAAAAACATAACAGGATCCCATGGCTGGAAGTTGAAGTTAGACAAATTCAGAGTGGATATAAGACCAGATTTCTAACAATGAGGGTAATAAGCCATCGGAACAATTCACCTAAGGATTCGCCAGCACTTGGAGTCACTAAAGACTGAAAACAGGGACCATGGCGCTTACATGCCTGTGTGTGTGGAGACTGACGAGATTCCTACATAGCAGCTCCTGTTTGTGCGCCTGGACAACAGCTATTTAACGCTCAGGCAGACCAGGGCAAAAAGTGGGCAGTGAGGCTTTGGCAGGGAGTTTGCTGACGCAGTAGCTCCTCACGCCAGATTGCCTGGAAACAGTTCCCCAGAAGATAAAAGCCTCTTCCTGGCACAATGGAGAAAGAATGAACCATTCCCCACAATCTGCTCTCCCTCCAGAGGCTTGGGGGCTTGTAATTCACACCTCCCCTGTGCCAAGATTTCTGAATCAGCCTCGCTGGACTTCTGCCTCAGGGTCGTTTTGTTTTTAGATCTTGTAGAAGGAAGTTGGAAGGTCATTTTTCCAAGTGAAAATAGCAAATTGGGAAAACTTCCAAGTCCCTTAAGAATTGTGCTGCTGAGACAATCTGCTCCCGGGTAGAAGGGGTGAGCGTTTGCCCTGGGGGCTCTGGGAGGACAGATTCTGTGAAGGGAATAGCTTGCACAACCCCAGAGGAGCCACATCTGGGCGCTGCTGACAAACTGAGGCCCGAATCCTGACACTTGTCCCATGCACGGGGCTCCCCGCCCCTGCACACAGTTCTGTGGACTCCAAATGGGTTCTTGGCAGGGGGTTGCCAGAATTGGACCCAAATTGGCAGAAATTTTGCTAGAGCAGCTACACCCATGAGATTTCCATCCTCTCTCCCAAGCCTCATCAATTCCCCAGCCCCAGGGCCCCCCCACAGACCACAGCCATATGGGGGCTGCCATATGGCACTTCCACTTCTACTTTCTCCTGAGGAGGGCACTGGCTCAGTCTGCTGCTCCTCCTAATCCAGTGCTGACCCCACACCTTCCTCCTCACCAATTAGCATGGAGTCGGGTAGTTCCCCGGGGCAGGTGGAGCCAGGAGCGCTGCCAGCTTTTCTGCCACCCTAGGCAGCGGAAGGTCCCACCCCGAAATGCCGCCCCCCACAGAGGCAACGGAAGGTCCCGCCGCTGAAATACAACCACGGTCGCCGCCCCCCAAATTGTAGTGCCCTAGGCAACTGCCTAGGTCGCCTAATGGGTTGCGCCGGCCCTGGGTGGAGCTGGTGAAAAGGCCGCATTTTTAGCTTGTAGAAGTGATGCTTAGCCTTGTCTGGGGTTTGGATTCTGACAGAGCACCCAGGATTGAGCCTAGCCATGGGAAGGCATTGCAGCTGGTGAGCACTATAGGTAGGGCATGGCATTGCATAGGTACAGAAATAAGAGGAGTTGTTTAACTAGACAGAGCCTGGAGGTGGCCTGTCTGCACAAGACTTCTGCTAGCACTTTTTAACTCCCAAAGCGATGCCACGAAGCTGACAGGGGAATTACACCCCCGCCCCCATTATCCCACCCCAGTTGGGCCCAACCACATCCCTTATAAATAGAGCTGGTCAGTAATTTTTCCACAACGTGCTTTTTTGTTGAAAAATGCAGATTTGTCAAAACCAAAACTTTTTGTGGAGAAGAGTCAGCTCTGGCAAATTCCTCGACTGGAAAAATGTTGAAAAAGTGTTTGAAGTTGTCAAAATGTCCTGTTTTGACATTTTTCAAGAAAAAAAAAAGTTGGTTTTCTGTAACTATTTCCCCCCCCCCAATTTTTAGCTAATTATATTAGTGGTCTCAACTAGGGGTACACAGAGATCTTCCAAGGGGCACGTCAACTCATCTAGATATTTGTCAAGTTTACAGCAGGCTACATAAAAAGCATTAGTGAAGTCAGTGCAAACTAAAATTTCATAAAGAGAATGACTTGTTTTTACTGCTCTCTACACTATAAAGTGAAATATAAGTACCATATTTACATTCCAATTGATTTATTTTATAAATTATATGGTAAAAAGCATTTTTTCCAGTGATAGTGTGCTGGGACACACTTGTATTTTTGTCCGATTTTGTAAGCAAGTAGTTTTGAAGTGAGGTGAAACTTGGGGTACACAAGACAAATCAGACTCCTGAAAGGGGTACAGTAGTCTGGAAAGGTTGAGAGCCACTGAATTATAGCACAACTATTAAATAATGATCGGAATCAAAATAAAACATTTTAATTGACCTGAACGAAAAATTGTGTCAGTTCAAAATTTCGAAAATATTCCTGATTTGTCAGCCCATTCAGGATGGGAAAAAATTCCAAAATCTAAAAAAATATTTATGGGATGGGAAAGCCACTTTCCATCCATCTCTGTTTATGAACTAGGGCCCAGCCAAGCTGTCCTTCCAGTTCTCCTGGCTCATTTCTCCTTAGATGGCTCCTCACAACATGGCCAGACAGTTGCACCAACTATTGTTAACCGGCGCTATCCAACTGTATAACAGCAATGACACATTGCAAGCAGCATCAATTCAGGGCAACTGTTGCACTCGGGCAGCTGAAATCATCTAGCCTTCAAGCTTTTGTACCTGACGGCTCTAGTGGACTGAGTATTGGATTGGAATCCAAGGGAACCTGAGTTCTCGGTTTGGCACTTCTACCGACTCACAGGATAAGTCACTTACCTGCTCCCTGCCTCAGTTTCCACATGCACATAATTGGGACAATTATACCAGCCTACCTCACTGGGTGGGGTGAGGATTAGTCAGTATTTGTTTGCATAGAGGCCTGAACACACAGTGCTCTCAATATACTAAGCATTGTGATTAGTTATTACTACCCCCTCCGTGTGATCGTTGCCTGTAAAATTGGGCTGAGCACATGACATGAGTGTCACACCTTGAGATTATGCACCAATGGGCATTCGTTGCAGCCATACAGGAACAGAGGTGACTCTAACCTTTCTTGCGCACAAAGTAGCAATAGGAGTCTCTAGCCACAACCATCCAGTCTGGAATGCACCTCAGCAATCATGGGTGAAGAGTGTTGGCTAATGATGTCCACATACGTGATACTGACATCTAATTTCCTAAGTGCAGGTAAATTCAAGGCTGAATTTTGTCCCCTCCTAACACCCCCCCCCCCCCCGATTGTGGCAATATCCCTCAGTGTAAGCTCTGAGGGAGGCTCCTGCTTACATTTAAATAAATGACAAGACTCCCAGACTAGATAGTGCCACACTTGCTGTAATTAAAGTCTTTGTTATATTGCAAATGGAACACACTTCGGCTCCTGAGTTCCATACACATCAAAGGTGGCTTGGGTAGGCCAAGTCATTGGGGCAACCGATTACTAGATCCATTGCACACCCAGGAGGGTTCTTGCTATTGCTGACCTAGCTTTGTTGTTTTGGCAAGAAAGGATAGTCTAGCGATTACAGCACTGGGCTGGGGCCCTGGAGATCTAGGGTCAGTTCATCTATGCCACAGACTCCCTGGGTGACCCTTGGCAAGTCACTTAATCACAGAATGCCTCAGCTCCCGATTTATGTATCGGGGATAGCAGTATTTCCCTACCTGACCGGGACGTTAAGGTAAGTAATTGTTTGAGAGCTGCTCAGACTATGGCGATGGGGGCCAGATACATAAATAGATTTTTTGTGTGCTGAAGAAAACTACTTTTTTCCGACAGCAAATTTCAAAAGCTTGCAAGAAGTGCTCATCACTTGGTCCAATAGAAAACATTAAATTGATTAATGTAATAATGCAGCATGTTGGTGTAACTGCTCACTGCGAAAAAGAACTAAAAACTTGCACAGCGATAGGGGACTGTTCTAAAGCCAGAAGAGTCTATTACGATCACCTCTTAGTCCGACCTCCTGCACAGAACAGGCCAGGGATTTCACCCAGTGATTGCTGCCATTAGCCCAACAATGGGTGGCTTGACTACAGCATCCTTAAAAAAAAAAAAACCCCACAATACAGACATCCAATCATGAGTTAAAGCATCCAAGTGATGGAGAATAACCACATCCCTCGGTAATTTGTTCCAGTGAATGATTACACCCACAGTTAAAAACGTGCACCTTAAATTAACCCTCTTGAAAGGGCTGATAGTTCAACACAACATTTGCTGAGAAGGGAAACTTTGTTCCAGTGACACATTAGATTTTCTTCTAGGTTTTGACAAGCAACAGCTCAGTGGATTTTTGAAAGTAACACGCTATGGGGAGGTTTTGTTTTAGTTATCACAAAAAATATCAGTTATTTCTCTCTCCCTTTTATCCTTTCAGTAAATGACAGAGGTGATTTCAGAGAGAATTTCCTCACTTATCAAATGAGCAGCTCTAATGACACAGCTTCACTCCATGAAGTTTCCTATAAGAACTCTATAACTAACACTAGCTAGAATCCATTCGCATGCTAAAGAAACCCAATATTGAACAGGAACACAGTGTATTTCTTTCTTAGAATTTAGAAGTTGGAATGTACATACTTGGTCGTAACTCATTTGATGAATCAGGCTCAGTTTCATTACAGAGTTAATGAAAACAAACAGCTCTTTATTATAAATAATAATAATAATAATAATGAAAGTTGCCCTCCAAGAACACTTTACAAACATTCACTGATTAGTTCTGACAACATCCCTCTGAGGTAGGTAAGTGCATATTGTTCTTATTTTACAGATGCGGAAACAGAGGCAGAGAGATTAGGTGGCTGGGCCCATGCTACAGGGTTATTAGTCTCATAATGGGGATTAGAACTCAGGCATTCCTAGCACCCAGCCCTGTGCTCTGAACATACAACCTTGCCTGTTTTGTCACCACATAGGCTCCAAAATTCCTTTTAAAATTAAGAGAGTATTGTCTCCATCATCAAATATAATGGGAGTTTAGTGGAGTTTCTCATATAAAGAAGCTATCATCTTAAGGACACTCTAATCTTTTATCTCAATGCAAGTTCAAAGAGCCAGGACTGTGAATTCTGGGAGCAGGCTTACCACAGAAAGTCCTTAACTGAGCACTGAGGGCTGACTCTTACTTGTGGTTGAATTTTCCTTTGTGCTACCATTTTTAGGCAAACTGGAGAGATGCCTTGCGAGAAGAGAGAGGTAATGATTCCTATGACCGTGTTTGAAACTAACTCAGAGCCCTATGCACCAAAAGGTAGGTGGGCTTGGTTGTGGAAGTTTCAGAAAGTGTTCTTGATGGTTAATGCTGTAAGTGGACAGCTCCCAATGTGGAATGAACCTAGCTCACAAAAGGCCTAACTCTGCGATGTCCTGGGTGATAGGAAGTGCCCATGCCCATTATATCAAACCCAGGGTCTTCTCTGGATTGTCACACGATGTGCCACTTGACTGACCTTTTCTCAACATCTCCTGCTGCCCAGAGTTCCCTGCCCTAGATTAGCAGTTTTGCTGCTGGATTGTATACCTTGGAATAATACACCCTCAGTGCTGCCTCAGAGAGAAGGCATTCACTCTTGAAGTGCTGTCTTTTCAATGCAATGGTTGTCAGGAGAGGCCAGCAGCGAAGGGAATGAGGATTAACTGGAGACCCCCCAGGAGCTTCAGTACTGGGTCCTGGTGTGGCATCTTCCTGACAAACTGTGCACCCATCATAGGAACATAGACATATGGAGTATTATGTATCCCATAGGCCTCTGCACATTGGAGAATAATACATAGGGTCCTGAGTTGGGGCAGGAGCAGAGAAGGCTGGAAGGCCAGACAGGGACATTAATAACAGACATTTTGCGCAGCAAGCTAGCGTACTGTAGATTCACACCCTGTCTTGCTGCACAGTAAGGCCCTGTTTAGGCAAGCCCCAAGTCTCCTGCTCAGCTGGAGGTGTACGTAGAGAGAGTGGTCAGGGAGTTGGATAGATCAGGTTTGGTTTTATTCAGAAGACATAGTTTGCTGAAGCTCCCTTCTACTTTTCTGTCCCCTCCATAGCTGGAGCATGCTTCATGCTTTCCTCCAACACATTGTGCTTACCAACGGAGCCAAAAAGTCCTTTAGCTCACATCCTTATTCTCCTGGTCTAGTCACTGTTATTGTGCAGTCAGCGTAGGCACAGCTCTTTCCACAGCTCAATGACATTCCGCCAATCAGGGACTTGAACTCCCCTTGCACACGAGGATATGGAGGATTCTGGCAGTAGGTTCAGTGACATTTCCTAGCATCATTCCTATCATCAAAGCGCGGGCCGTCAAGTGGCTGATTCAGCGCTGGGTGGCCACAGAAGGGATGCAGGACACTTATAGGAAAATTGAATCACAACCTTAAACTAGACAGACTTTGCCCCAAATTCTGTGCTGCAGCTGCTTTATGCTACCCCATAAGCAGAGATTGGCCCTAGAGCTGGCATATCTGGCATCAGTGGGATCATCTCAGTGTGGAGAAACCTTCCAGTGGCATAGAACAACCATGGTGGCTCCTGTCCCGACCCTTGGGGAGTAGCCCAGGACACAGCTGGCCCGGGATCAGGGAAATGTGAAGGTAAGCTTTGAACACCTTTGTATTCCCCATTCTGAACTGGGCTGTCTGCTTCTCAGCTGCAGCCCAGGAGTGGCCATATGTCCTTGTGCTAGATGGAGTTTGAAAACCTTGTGCTCTTTCTACTCCTCCTTCCTTCCCTCTGCCCAGTACTGCTGTTTGGTATTGTGGCAGACTAGTTCCAGGAAGGCTAATGCTTGTTGGCCAGTGTAGGACCTTGCTCCTGAGCAGGACCAGTGCAGTCAATGAGCTGGCTAGGGATCAGAGAGCCACAAGGTATGACAGACTATGCCTGTGGACCTACACACCTTACCTGTTGGAAGTGATGGAAACAAGAAGTAACACAGGGACAGTAACCGCCCCTTGTTGCACTAGTCGTAGGAAGGCTGGCCAGTATTTGGTCCAATAAATCATCAGTTCAACTGGGCAAGCAAACCTACAGGTGGACAGTCCAACTGCTTTGTACTCTTGTATGGTTTTGAGTGGTAGGTCTGCTGAGGTCGAGTTCTCCTCAAACAGGGGATGATTTGGTCATGACCTACAAGTACTTACCTGCAGGAGAGATTTCCGATAGTAGGCGACTCTTTAAAGGCACAACGAGGTCCAATGGTTGAAAACTGAAGCGAGACAAATTCAGACTAGGAATGAGGCACACACATTTTAAGCAGTACAGGTGATTAACCCCTGGAACAACTTAGCTAGGGATATGGTGGATTTTCCATCACTTGAAAGGCATCCAGTTGTGATTTAAAGACTTCTAAAAGCTAGGCTATAGCTAAAACAGAAGTGATAGTGAAATTACTGGGGGAGGTTCTCTGGCTTATACTCTGCTGCCAGGAGGTCAGACTAGATACAATGGTCCCTTCTGATCTTACAATCTATTAATCAAACTGGCCCCGGGTGGCTTCACTCAGGTTGTAATTGGTTCAATATCTTGCATTACTTTCTAGCCATGATAGGACTATTGTGAGCTACAGTACAGCGACACCTCTTCAAGCAGCTACTGTTCAAGATTCCAAATAGGTGTCTAGGAGGAAGAGGCTTGTGCACCATTGTATGGTTTTATTCCATTTTTCTTATTACAGAGGATTGTTGTTGCCCTTCTGCCCCGCCATATTCATGCCACGAATCATCAACCCCTGCTGGTAAGTACTGGGAATGCTTGTTCCTGAAGGTGCCCAGAGCTCTGGCATATGAACCCAGGCCTTCAGAACAACTCCTGTAGATTTTACAATGGGAGAGGGGGACTTTGATCCACGTGGGTCTAGGAGGAGAAGAACTCATCCCCTAAAAGTTACAGGGAAACTCACATAACTCTGTCCCCGTCACTCCTTTTCCACACAAGCCACTCCCATGAGCAAACCCCACTCTGGATGCATGGATTCACACCTCTCCATGTGTCACTCTGAACAAAAAGATGCCAAGCAAACTTCAGTCAGTTTGGACTCAAACAAGGTTAAACCTTTCAGTTTAATAGATTTTGAACAGAACAGGCTTATTCATATGCAGCTACAGAAATGAATGGGGGGGAAGTGGCAAGGGAAGACATCAGTGAAGCATAATGGTTCTGTTCTGATTCTCATTTCTTCCTAGAAACAATCTATGTGGTGTCTCAGCCTCCAATCATTGTAGCAGGAATCTTTACAAGCAAGCCAGCAGGAACAATATGTCCAAGCTGTCGCCAACCCATTACCACAGAGATTGTCTACAGAATGGGTAGACTGGCTTTCCTCCTAACCGCCGCCATGTGTTGTATGGGGTGAGCATTGAGTTTATTTTGGAGATTCTTTATAGCACAATGTTTAAAAGGTTATTTCCACCCCAATATATAGTTATAGCAGGGGCTTAGCTGCTAATGCCTGCATAGTTAAGTCCCTCTCTTCCTAGATTGGTACGGACTCCCCAGTGACCAAACAGTGTGAGTGCAGTCCCATATACACTGTATGATCTTATTAGGATGTACTCAGTGTGGTTGTGTGGGAAGCAAGTCATAGCTGAATTTAAATTATGTCGTTAACTCCTCATTAGCCAAACAAACAGAATTCATACAGCCCTGTTCACCTTCCTGCCAACATTTCTGAACCACATAATATCTCAGCATGTTCTCATGCAGCTCCCAGAATAGTGGGTAATATCTCCAAGCTTGCTTGAGGTCACCTGATAACCCCTGTGAGCATCTAAGCAAGGGCCATGTAACCTCTACCCCAACAGTAAACACTGCACCCACTTTAAGCCTCTTTCATGTTGAGCTGTTCCCATTATCACAGGCCAGGCCAGCCTGCGTCATGCCAACTAGATTATCTCCTGGTGGAATGCTTCAAAACCACATTCTCTCAGGAGCATTCCTCACACTAGCTACAGAATATTCTCTCTGCAAAGTGTTTTACATCCATACCACTGAGACAAAAATGCTCTTTGTACCAATAGAAGAGCCAGGATAGAAGTGCATGATGAAGCTATCAAAACTGAAACGCTCATGCTGAAAGTAGAGAGTGATCTGAAGTCAGCAGCAAGATGAGAAATAAGCCCTAACATGTTGGTTAACACCTTTATGTACATTTCTTATATCCCATTCTGCTCTAGGTGCAATATGGGATGCTGCCTTATCCCTCTCTTCATGAAAAGGTTCAAGGACGTAGACCATTATTGCCCATGCTGCCGGTTTCATATCTACAGATACAATAGGCTATAGAAAGCCAAGCCAACCCACGCCACGGAGACTTTCAAGGCCAATTCACTTTGTTTTGCTATTGATGTAAGAACTCATAAATGAATCTCTTTCTGTGAAATATGCAAAGGTAGGCCCCAATCCTGCAATGAATTCCTCAGAGATCTCAGCATCAGGACATTAGATTGTTGCACTGAGTTTTGAAAACACCTTTAGAAATAGTTTCATGTCAATGTGCCACACAAGTTTTATTTCATCTCTTGGATATTGTTACCTTAAGCTGTGATCTGACTGGTGCATAATTATTTTGGTGCTATTGTACCTATTTTTAAATCCCCAGATGGAACATGGATGGGATGTAATCTCTCCCATCCTCGCTCATGCTTCTAAACCCTCCACTTATTAGAAAGTTTAGAAATACACATTTTAGATCAGAGTTTAATCTCTGACCCATCAAGACCTATTGGCCTCTGTTTTTGTTAGACCTAAAGCTTGGGTCAACCTAGCTACATCACTCACAGCTGTGAAAAACTTCCTGTGCTGCGTGACATAGTTAACTACGTCCAAAGAAGAGGTGGATTAACTAAGCAACAGAAAACCTCCTTCCATCGCTGTAGGAAATATCTACACTACAGCAGCACAGCTGCAGCATCAGAGCCACTGTATTGTTGACATAGTCTTGATCTAAGCTCTTTGGGGCAAGAAATGTCTTGTGTTTGTACAACACCCAGCACTAGGATACCCCCTGTCTGGGCTGGGCATTCTGGGTTGTACTGTACTGTAACTGTGTATTATTCATGTGAGCAATTATGAAACTGAGGTTTCAGACCATATTATTTATGGGGCAGAAATAAACCTTCTATTTGTTTAACAATTCCAGCAGCATTTCCCTTTTCTCTCGTTTTCTGTGATCTACATTGTGTCCCAGGCAGACTGACACTCTATCTGCTATCTTGTTTACACTACAGCATCACCCCAAAACCAGTGGGAAGGGGGGAGAAATCATATGCATCAGTAACAAACGGACAAAAAGTATTAACTGTCCCTTTAAAAACTTCCCCTCAACACCTTACTCTTCCCATTCTAAGCTACCTCCACCAGACAAAGCTACACCTCCCAATGAAGATTGACCCCCATTAACTATTTATTATGCCTCTTTTGCACACTTTGTAAGGTAAAGAAGGGCCGATTTACCATCCCACCATGCTCCTAATTTGACGATGTGAAGAATTGTTAAAGGCAGCAGATTTAAAGCCAATATAAAGGAAATACGCCACATAAGCAGAACCGAGCCTGTCCCCCCTTTCCACACAACAGCTCCTTCAAGGCCCCTGAATTTAACCTTAGTGTATCGATGACATTGATTGTCAGTGATTGCTGAAAGCTATCCGCTATGTTGTAGCTATTACCTTGCCTGGTTTTTCCTTGTGTGTAATTAGCCCTTTATCAGATTTGTTTCAGACTCTAGTTATATTAACATTTACCCTGCAGCCCCCATCAGTGAAGGTCACTTGCTTTGTAAATTCAAACACTGAGGATGCTTATGGTACAACTATTTGCACTGACTGCATAAAGGGACCACACAGCCTCGGCTGTCCAGCAGCAGCAAATGTTTCTTATCTAAAGAGGTAAACTTTGAGGAGGAGGAGATTTTATTTTTCAGACCTTTAACATTAAAACATTAAAATGTTTCTATGCTACAGGGTCAGCTGCCTCTGAAGTGCCCCCTTGTGGCCTGGCATGGCTCTGTGGCCCCCTGCTTCATCTTTCTCTTCACTCAGGCCCATCAGTAACTCCACAAGGGCTTGCATCTAATAGCAATGCCCCGATGACATCTGGTTTATTAACATAAAATAACTCAGAATACAGTCTCCTCTGCCCCAGTCTCACAGTGGGCACAGCCCCTCCTCCCTCTGTCTTCAAGTTCCCAAGGTGAGCATAGCTTTTCAGTGCTTCCCAGGCTCTGCTCAGTCTCTGCCCTCAGGATACCTGAGCTCCTTTAGAGTAGCAGTGGTGTTAGTCTGTATCCGCAAAAAGAACAGGAGTACTTGTGGCACCTTAGAGACTAACAAATTTATTAGAGCATAAGCTTTTTGAGAGCCTTTAAACACTCCTGTCTCTCTTCTGAGCAGCCACTCTCAGGCCTGCGTACCTGGAGTCATCTCCTGCTCTTTCACTCTGCAGAAACTCCTAGGCATCTCTACCTGCAGTTTTTCCACATACTCACAGGCCCCAACCCCTCCCTCTGGCCAAGGATCTCCTGCAGGAACCTCTTGCACTCTGCAGCCTCTGCGACAGCTTCCTCTCCCCATTTGCCCTCTCTTCATAGTGATCGGCTGTCCTCTATCATGCCCCATTGGGAGGGTGTTAATGAGGAACAGGTGGGCTGGACCAGTTTCCTCCTAAAAGTGCCAGTCCACCCCATGACAACTACAGAATCATTACAATTGGTAGACATGTGGAGAATGGGCACCTCCAATGGCCCTTTGCTTGTCTTCTCCACAACAGAGGGGGTCAAACTCTGTCAGCTACAGTCTCTTAGGAGTCTCCTTCTTGCATGCAGTCTGGGCTGGCTGCTCTGAAAGAATCCCTTTAGCTACTCAGCATGTGTTTCAGCACATCCCACTTAGCTAGTTCAGTCGGTTTGACTGAGTAGCTAAAACAATGTAAGCTGTATCTTTTGCTAAGTGCCCAAGCAGTATATTACACCCGATTGCATAAACAAGGCTAATATGATTTCATAAATGTTTTGGTTGTTCTTAAATCCTGCAGATCTGTAAACTTCCCAGATTTGCTTTAGCAGAAATGTACAAACTCTAATAATTATTAGAATTACAGTGGTGGCCAGAGGCCTCAACAGCAATCAGAGCTGCATTGTGCAAGGTGCTGTATAAACACACTAGAACAGTCCTCCCCTCAAAACCCCTCTTTGCTAAACAGACAAGAGACACAAGGGAAGGATTATCCCCATTGCACAGAGGGGAAACTGAGGCAGAAAGAGACTAAGTGACTTCTCCAAGGTCACACAGGCAGCTAGTCCTAAAGCCAGGAATAGAATCCACATGTCAAGTTCCAGTCCAGTAAACTGCATAAAATGTCACTAGATTAAAGTTAACAGAACACCAGCCAAGGGACCCCCTCAACAGTTTGCCTGCCAGAGCCAAAAAAATAGTGCTGTGACATTGAGCAGGCAGGCACCTCCGAGTGATGTCTACAGGTTTAATGTAGCACAGGCATCTTGCTGCATTCGATTCCTCCCAGGCTAGCAGAGCTGCCCATTCAGTTGCCTGCAGGCAGATAGTGGGTGCCCAGTGAAGTCATAATGAGCACTTAGCATTTGTTCAGCAAATTGAACGTGTAAGTAAATGTCAACATCTCTTGGAGGCAGGCAGGCAGGCAGAATTAGCCACATGTTACTAATTGGGAAACTGGCAATGGTGAGTTAATCTATCCATGAGTGGGCAGGTATTAGGAATGTAGATGGGCCAAGAAGCTTAGTTCAGAACAAGAACTTCATGGTTTTGATTCTGGCTCAGTTCTAGCAGATACCCTGATTTGGGAAGAGCTAGAAGGTCTCTCAACCATTTAAAGTTCCTTTTGAATTAAGTACCTGCCTACAGTTCACTTCTGGTATAGAATCAGACTCCAGGCTGAGAGCTATGTGCTAGAGAGGCAGTGTGGGTAGTGCACTGGACTGGGACTCAGGAGAGCTGGGGTCTAGTCTTGGCTCTGCCATTGATCTGCTGTGTGAGCTCAGGCAAGACACGTCCCCTATCTGTGCCTCAGTTTACCCATCTGTAAAATGGGGATAGTAACATTGACCTCCTTTGTAAAGCACTTTGAGATCTACTGATGAAAAAGTGTTATGTAAGAGCTGGGTGTTATTACAGACTGGGGGCAGAGAGAGGAACTAGCTCCCTGAAGGACCTGACACAGAGTAACTTTCCTCCTTCTACTCTTCTGCACATCTCTCTGCCTCAGAAATACTTGGGGAACATAAGAACGGCCATACTGAGTCAGACCAAAGGTCCATCTAGCCCAGTATCCTGTCTTCCGACAGTGGCCAATGCCAGGGCCCCAGAGGGAATGAAGAGAACAGGTAATCATCAGGTGACCCATCCCCTTTTGCCCATTCCCAGCTTCTGGCAAACAGAGGCTAGGGACATCATCCCTGCCCATCCTGGCTAATAGCCATTAATGGAGCTATCCTCCATGAACTTATCTAGTTCTTTTTTGAACCCTGTTATAGACTTGGCCTTTACAACATCCTCTGGCAAAGAGTTCCACGGGTTGACTGTGTATTGTTTGAAGAAATACTTCCTTTTGTTTGTTTTAAACCTGCTGCCTATTAATTTCATTTGGTGACCCCCAGTTCTTTTGTTTCGACCCCTAAACACAAAGGCTAGAGGTCACTAAATGAAATTAATAGGCAGCAGGTTTATTAAAAATATTCCAACCTGATTTTCATTCCCTGTTGAAGCTCCCACTACCATACATAAACACTCGAGAACCACCAGCTGCTCCCCCCCTCAGCTAGCTAGCTTTCATGAACACTCTCAGAGAATTATAGGAAGGTGTAATTCTGAATGTAATTTTTCTGTAATTTTTAAATTGTTTCTAAATGTGTTTTTAACTGTAAGTGCCAACTCCTTACTCAAGCACTTTCCCCCACATCTGACTACTAATGATTTTACATCGGAATGTGCTGAAAACATTTGCCCAACAGGCTTGCAGGCAAGGCCATGAAAACGTCCCCTACAACTTGTGCTCTTTCCACCCCATAAGCTAAAATGGAAGGTTGCAATGATTTCAAGCCACCAGGGGCTCTTTAGCCTGATATGAGAAAACATAGCAAGGGGATGTGGCAGTAAGGGGTCTATATGGGAAGGGCAAAGATCAATTGATGCCCTGTGTCAGTGCTCCCCAGACTGGGAAGGGCAGGTTTTATCACCAACCAGCTCAAGAGGTGGGCTAATAAAGCCCCAGCCCTTTGAGAAACAAAGAACCTCCCAAAGAAATGTGTAGCAAACCTCAGCCAAACCTACACTGTCAGGGTTATTCATTCCAGCAACACTTCCGAAGGTTAATCCTTTCAAAGCAGCACATGGCTTACATGCACCACCTCCTGGCTTCCTACTAGTTCTTAAACGGAAATACATGGCTCACCTCTGCGAATTCCAAGAAATGAAACAAAGTAACAGCAATTGCTCCTACCAGCTGCCCCATTTTCAGGCCCACAGAGTCCTGTAGTGTTTGCCTTCTCATCACACTGTTCCTTTTCTTTCCCCTGTCCCCCTGCATCTGATTGATCAGCCAGAGTATAGGGAAGGCAGCCAGACCTTTGATCCCCTACAGCTATTTCTACTCTCCCCTGAATTTGTCTACAGTGAACACAGACAGCTGTGGTTCTTCTAAGGGAAAGGGAGTTAGTTAACTATTTCCCTGCCAGTCCACCTGCCAGTCTGAACACCCCATCATACAGGTGTTTAGTTTCTCATTACATATACGGTTTCTCACTTGCTCTGGTAAGGCTTTAGATAGGCATGTGGGAAAGCCAAGGTCAGTTCCAGGTTCTTGGTCCCCAGATCAGCATCAAAGCCATCTGAGGTGTCCTCATCCTGTCCTTCAGCCGACAGGGATGATGATCCAGTAGCAAGCCGGGGCTCAGGAGTCATGTGTTCAATTCCCCGCTCTGCCACAGACTTTCTGTGTGATCTTGGGCTAGTCACCTAGTATTGCTGGCCCAGAACCTCAAAGGTAATTAGGCACCTATTTCCATCCATTTCAATGGGAGTTAGGCACATAAATACCTTTGAGGGTTTAGACCTCTGGGCCTTAGTTCCCCATCTGTAAAATGGGCACAATAAGGGTGTTGTAAAGATAACTACATTAAAGATTGTGAGGTGCTCAGGTACTGTGAGTAGGACAAGGGGTATAACATTAATGACATGACGACCCTGTCCCTTGAACCCTAAGGTCCCCTCCACCTGTCATCATAAGACCCCACCCCCTGGGTTTAGTTCCAGGGCCAAGATAGACACATGACTGGAAGCCAGGGGTGGTATGAGACTCCTCTGAGAACTCCTCCTATCACCCTCTATCAGTTAGAGCCGGTTTCAGCCCCATAGGACTGCCCCAAGAGGGGATTTGACCAAACAGGGCAAGTGCCAGGGAGGAATGACCTGCCCATGAGAGGGGCGTGTGACCCCTCTAAGAACTCCCCTCACAGCCCTTTACCAATCAGCAAAGGTTTCACCCCCTTAGGCCATCCCAGAAGGGAAACATGTACCAATCAGAAAAGGTGTAGCACAAGGGTCTAGGCCGGAACCCTACGATCTCTGGAGCTCGACAGCTGGCCAGCCAGCAGCACTGCCCCGGAAGTCCTAAGAGTCCATCTCATTTCAAGAACATGTTTTTCAGAAATCATGGAAACATGGACTCATTCACCACCACCATGAGAACTTCGGTGTGTGTGTGTGTGTGTGTGTCACGCTGGCACTTGCCCTGTTTGGTCAAATCCCCTCCTGGGGTGGTCCTATGGGGCTGAAACTTCCTCCCACCACCCTCTACCAATTGGAGTTGTTCTCAGATGGGTCACCCCGCCCTGGAACTTCCTGTTTGGCTGAATCCGCTCTTGAGATCCACTCTTGGGGCTGAAGCCCACTCCTATTGGTAGAGATCAGTGAGGGGTGTTCTTAGAGGGGTCACATGACACCACTTGCATCCAATCATGTGTCCATCTCTGCCCTGGAAGTAATACCCCAGAGGGGTGAGTCTTATGGTGACAGGTGGGCGGGCCCATAAGGGTCAAGAGACAGCATCATCATGTGATTGACATTGTACCCCTTGTATTACTATGTGGTGATGGGGGCCATGTGAGCACCTACAGTCGAAGGATGGCAGTCTCTTTTTGTGTCCCTCCAATAGCTCTGTAACCCCAGAAACAGTCCATTATTTGATGTTCTTTTCCCAAGTTCTAGCATAGTCTCTCTGTTGGGTCCCAGGGTACTACTACCTTTAACTTTCACATCCAAGTTTAAGGAAGGGTTCCTCAGGGAGTAAATACACCTGATGAATGACTGGCAAATGCAGAAGGGTCCTGGATCTGTTATTGTCCTAAAATGTTAAATGAGTTCTTCCAGACATGTCCACTGGGCAGAACCCATGATAACTGCTTCCTACCGGAAAGATGCCAACCAGGTAAGGAGAGACAGCCAACATCATGGCAATATTTCCTTGCTGTCTGTGTGTTTTAAAGGTCACTGTTAAGATGTTGATCAAATCTACCACAATATTTTCCTGCCTAAAATAGGAGGTTGACAATGCAACAAGTGGCTCTCAGCATTTTACTGACATCTAGTGGCAAGTATCCACATCTCCTTTCTGCAGAAATTAAAAAAATAAATAAAATAAAGCAGCTTTCTCCTGGCAACTTTTAAAACTTAAAACAGTCAGTGATCTATGTTACAGGGACTGGGGAAGAAATGAACATCTCATACGTAAGTCAACATTACCTGCCTTCACAATGCACATCCGTTTGGATGAAGAACCTGGCTAAACACCCTAAAATGTTAACAATGTGTGACATAAGGAGGAGTCTCCGGCTGGAAGCTGGAGAGTGGATAAGGATACTGGGGAGAGGAAAGGAACAAAGATGCACCTTTAGGAAGTGGTGTAGTTCCCAGAGGAATGTAATAAGGTTGTGACACATAGGACTTTGGACAATAGACAGATCTTTTATTCCATGGCTGCAGTCACAGATCATGAGTCAAAGTTAGAATAATTCATGTCTAGTAAGATTAGGAAGGACTTTCCAAGAGAGAGACTTTCCCATAGCTCACAGTGGCTTTCCACACGAGTGGGCCCCTACATAACCCACTGCAGCCCGCAGACACTGTTCTCTCATAACTTTATCCCCAGCACAGTTCTGCCGGTGCAACCCATCCTTCTGCAGCTGCTCAATCCCATAGAATTTGGAGGCAGAAGTATCTACTCTGGGGACTGCAGTGGACCCAGCATACGTATCTTGTAGTGCTACGCATAGATCTCTTCTGCTCCAGCCTAGATCATTTCAAATCTATGATTTTCCAGGTGGCCCCAAAGGATCTTTTCATTTCCAGACCAACTCTATGAGGTACTGAAGTTGTGATACCTGTGGGCCCTCCGAAACACCTAGGCAGCCCTATACTAACGGCTTGTACTTTCAAAGCTACTATCGACCAGAAGATGTCAAGTTGCTCTGTATAGCTGCATTACACAAGCCTCACAACAAGTCTCTGATGTAAAGGACTCTCATGTCTCCATTTTGCCAAAGGATAAAGTAAAAACGATGATACATAATATTTGGCCCTTATAGCATCTTGCAGCCAAGGATCTTGGTTACAAACGTTGTTAGCCTCGCTTCACATCTGTTGTATGAGGAAGAAAACAGGCAGAGAACTAGTGAGGGGCTTATCCAAGATCATAACACAAGATCATAACAGTAGCAAAACTGGGGCTATGTGTACACTAAATTGATACAAGTTACGCTGGCATAATGCCACCACAGCTATTATATCACTGGTACATGTGCACATTTGGTTGCTGGCATCAGCAATTTGCATACGCACCAGGAGTACTTGTGTCAATGCAAAGTGCAGCACACCATGGGTAGGTATCCCAGCATGCCATGCACCACTCTCTGGGGCAATCTCTTTTGGAGGATTTTTGCAATGTGTATGGAGTAGAAATGAGTCATGTTGGGAACTCTGGGAGGTAGGGGTCAATTTCCCATCATGTAACTTTCTCCACCCTATAACCCCACCCGTAGCCCATAATTTTTGCCCATTTAAACCCTCCCCTACCACACAACACTTGTCAGTGTCCGCCATCTCTGACCGAAGCATGGAATCCACGCAGCTCTGCACTATTGTCATGAAAGTCGCAGAGGATGAGCAATCCTCTGGTATTTGCATAGCCTCAGGAAGTACCACAACACTGGGCACATCATTTCTTTCAGGACAGACTGCTAAGGGACACAGTGAAAACCAATTCAAAGCTGTTGGGGGCATTCATGGAGCAGCTCCAGGCGGTGGAGTGCTACCTTTGGGCCTGAGAAGCAAGCCCTGACTGGTGGGATTGCATCATAAAGCAGGTTTGGGACGACGATCAGCGGTTGCGCAACTTCGATGTGAAAAGCAACATTTCTGGATCTGTGTGCTCAGTCCAGCCCTTCAGCACATGGACACCAGAATGAGAGCTGCATTGACAGCTCAGAAGCGAGTGGCAATTGCACTGTGGAAGCTTGCAATGCTGAATTGTTATTGTTCAGTGGGGAATCATTTTGCATTTGGAAAATCCCGTGGGGGCTGTTGTCATGCAAGTGGTAGAGCAATTAATCGTACCCAGCTACACAGAACTGTGACTCTAGGCAACACGCAGGACATCGTGGATGGATTTGCAGCTATGGAGTCCCCAAACTGCAGTGAGGCGATAGCGTGCACCCCAGCCCACTTTGCCACAGATTACATCCACAGAAAGGGCTACATTTCGATGCTGATGCAAGCACTGGTCAGAGGTGCATGATGCTCAGATCTTTTAACACAGGCCTGTTCAGGAAGGTTCAAGCTGAGACATTCCCCCGCAAGTGGCAGATTGCCATTGGTGGCATTGAAATGCCACTAGCAATGCTAGGAGGACCAGCCTACCTCTTGCTGCCCTGGCTCATACACTGGCCAGCTTTACAGCGCCAAGAAAAAATTCAGCTACTAGCTCTGAAGGTACAGAATGACAGTTGAATGTGCTTTTGGTACATTGAAGGGATGGTGGTGGCATTTACTCACGAGATCAGATCTCAGGGAGAAAAATATCCCAGTGGTTATAGCTCCTTGTTGGGGCCTGCATAATATTTCAGAGGCAAAGGGGGAAAAGTTGCTGCTGGGGTGTAGTGCGAAGAGGGAGCGGCTGTCTGCTGACTTTGAACAGCCAGACACCACAGCCACTAGAAGAGCTCAACGTGAAGCTATGCAGCAGAGGGAGGCCTCAAAAGAGCACTTTAACAGGCAGTCATGGTAAAGCGCTGTGCTAAACAGCATGGTACCTGGCCCTGAAGTTGTGTGCTGCGCTTGGTGTACATTTGTGACTATCCCAGTGTCTTTCAATGAACCTGTGAATTATGCAGTGCTTACCGTACATTTATAGTTCCATGTTTTGCACTCAATCTACGAGTTCGGTGGTCTTGTTCAATTCCCGTGCACTTTAGATAGTGCTCAGCATTCATTCATGTCTGTGTCATGAAGTAATAAAGATGAATTTATTTAAAAAAAATTGTCGTGTAACAAAAAAGTGCAAAGAATGTGCAGTAAAAATAAAATAGTGAAAAACAAAACAGAATATAAACTCAGAATGCTAGAAAAGTGTGTCCATTTCAGTCACACACACACTATGCATGGCTATCACAGCTCATGTGGAATGTTGGGAGGGAGGGGTGCAGGGGACTGCAGAACTGTGGTTCTCCATTAACGGCAAAGGGAGGCACACATGTGACTGCTGGACCTGTAGGTCAACGAGAGCCTGTAGCATTTATGTTTGGAGCCTGGGAAGCCCCATTATGTCCTGGCGCATCTCCCAATCTTTTATCTGCTGGGAAACCTGGATCTCTCTCCTATTCACTCTTCCCTTCTCCAGCTGGTCTGCTATATTCACCTTCCAGCCCCTCCATTCAAGGTCCGCTGCAGCACTGGCTTGCAGGATCTCATTGAGCATGTCCTCCCTAATCCACTTCTTTCTCTTCCACCTCCTGAGGCTAGGTGTTCCCTAGATGTGAAGCTGGCACCCCTCACGGCCACAATGGCAGCTGTAGATAAAAAACAGACAGATGTATCATTGAATTTATAGTGGAAAGCAAAAGATAAATTTCAATACTCCCTTCCCTTATTCCCATAAGAGTTTTAAGTAAGACATGCTTATTGACACTTCAGCTTCTTCAGCCTGTGCACACCACCAGTGTCCAGCTGACCCCTAATTCCATGGGCATGAGTACAGGGCAAGGGCACTGAATACTGGCACTATTTTCCAAAGGCCCTGGTGATTTTAGCTGATATCTCACTTCTGAGGGTAACAAAGGCACAGAGAGCACTGCTGCTGCTGCCCCGGCTCAGGAGCCACTGTGCCATTTACTGCAGTGGTGTCTGCCAAAGTCATAGGCGAGTGGGGTGGGAAAGTGTCCTACTGCAGATGCAGGAATTAGGGCAGCCAGCTGTAGAAACCTTAGGAAGAGGATTGCAGAGTACTTCCATGAAAGTTTCATTGAGATCTTTCAAGAGGATACAAGGGATATCCCTGAGCACATAAGCAAATTGCTTCACATGGCTCTCTGCTAACTCTATAGGGGAAAGAAAAGCAGATACCTATCTCTAAGTTAGTTGTACCTCTACCTCTTCTTGTCTGAGTAAAACAATGAAAAGCAGATACCTGTCCTGCTAACTTGGGGTTGGTCCGGGAGCCATCTTCACATTTATGGGTGGGCGCATGCACAAACTTATCCGAGGTTCCTTCTCCTGGATCAGGCTTGTCTGTACTCAGCTGGCAGGATTGGCTAGACTGTGGTTCACAGCACAGCAGGACCCCTCCACCGCATGGCCTTCCTCCTCATTGTTCATAGCAAGGGTCTCTGTCTTAGGGTCCCAGTCACTAGTCAAGGCATCCATGGCGGTCTGTGGGATGCTGCTGGTGACTCCACCAGGTATGGCATTCAGTTTTGTGTAAAAGTGGCAGGTCTGCAGCTTAGCATCAGATCAACTGTTGAACTCCCTGGCCTTGTGGTATGCCTGCCACAGTTCCGTCACTTTCATTGGGCACTGCTGCTCATCCCTGTCGCACCCCTTCACCTGTATCCCCTGTGAAGTCTTTGTAGTTGTCCACACTTCAATGACTAATCTGTAGCTGTACCTGCACAGTCTCTTCTCCCCACAGGCTCAGGAGGTCCAATACCCCGTCTAATCCAGGAAGGACCACATCTGGCCAGCGTGGCTGGTGGGGCAGTTGCACACTACAATGCTCGCCAAGCTAGGCAATTAGCAAAAGGAATTTCAAAAATATTCCCTTAAATTCTTCCATTTCATCTAGCCGAAATTCATTGCTCAGACAGCACTGACAGTATTAGAGCCTCTCATTTCTGAAGTTTGCCCATTATTACCAATACTTTAAAATAAGACCATCAATTGTCACGAAAATACCCCAGTTTAAATGGAATGGAGATTACACTTGCAGCATAAGCTTGAGTATTTATCTAATCACTATTATTTTGAGGAAGAAAAGGGCGAAAGATTCAAACAATGGTGCTATGATTTCTTCTCTCTTCTAAACTACTCCAGACCCAGAAATTTCAGGTGGGTAACAAAGTAAATTCCAATTCTGAAGAGACTTTAAAAAAGTGGCTTCCTAAGGACTCCCTATTTTGTCTGTCAGTTACACCATGTGAAGGCTGTGCCATTGACAGCTAAGAAGATATTTATCTCTAACCAGCAACCCGGCAAGCTCAACCTGAAAATTGAGCAGAGTTCTGTTCTTCTCATGCCCAGTCACTAGTAAATGAAGATCCCTTGGGCCAAATTATTTATTTTGATTTTTACAAACAATGATAAAGCATGCCCAGCCAGTGCTATGGCCGCTGTGGACAATCTTTGAGAAATACACTAATTATGTCCTCCATACCCTCTATGGCACTGTCCCCAAACAAGCTGTGCCTTCAGTAGTACCTGTGGAAGCCAACCAAAGACTAATAGGTTAGCACAGATTTTATTGAGGACATGTTTCCCTATAGGATATATTTCATCTAATTAATAAATGTACATTCACACTCACATCTGCACAGTGCTCTTAGTCTTTCAGCTGGCTAGACTGTTATAATTGAAGGTGCAATCTTGAGAAAATAACAGTGCATGGAGGTTTAATTCTACTGCTTTGGGGAACATGCTACAAGTAATATAGGGAAGTTCCATCACTGAAGTTCCTGACAGCTTGTAATTTTTTTTGATGACTTAGAGCTGATCTATTGTACAAGTTGCATCAGATTAACTAATGGTGTGTTTTAAAACTGTTTCAGTAAAATGGGTGTAGGTTTGTGCATACACGTAAGAACAGCAATACTGGATTAGACCAAAGGTCCATCTAGCCCAGTATCCTGTCTTCCGACAGTGACCAATACCAGGTGCCCCCGAGAGAATGAACAGAACAAGTAATCATCAAGTGATCCATTCCATCGCTCATTCCCAGCTTCTGGCAAACAGAGGCTAGCGACACCATCCCTGCCTATCCTGGCTAATAGCCATTGAGGGACCTATCTTCCGTGAATTTATCTAGTTCTTTTTTGAACTGTTATAGGTTTGATTTGTTTAGCTTACTACTTAAAAAGCCCCAAATACTCTATTTTTACACCAAAAGAAGATTGTCTATATACAAACTTGCGCTAGTTTAACTAAAATCTTTAAAAATGTACTGTCAGTTAAACCAGTGCCAATTTGTAGGTATATAAGGCTTATTTATATTATAGTAGTATATGTACTAGGGACCCAAACTAAGATCAGGTGCTGTACAAACTGAGTAAAACAATCCTGTATCCCCAAGACCTTACACTGTTTAAGACAGAACTCTATTCTTCTGCCGCAAGGTAGAGGAAAAGCTAAGTTTCTATCATTTTTAGCATAGTAGAAATTACTTCAGAGGAAGCGCCATGAGATTCTAGTTCATCTGTCATTGTGAAGGCCTTTGAGTTTAGAGATCCTAGATCTAAAGGTGAAAGGGGATCTTCAAGACCAGATTAGCTAAGTCAAAAGCATGAGACATTCTATTAAAGTTCCTGAATTATGATTTATGGGACCACTCTGGCAATATGAGCAGGCAGGAATCCGATGGACCTTCCTCAGGACTTCAAGGAATGAGAGGAAATGTGACAAAAAGGCATGATTAGTTAGCCCCTTGTGCTATAGACCTTAGCTGCTTGAACAGATTTTTTTTTGGCATGATCAACATCGAAGGTAGTGGTAGTGTTAAAGCACCTGGAAACAAAATAACCACTCTGCCTGGGTGAACTATCTTCATACCCAAGATTTCTCTCTGCTCATGCAGATAAACTATAATCAAATACTGAAAAAAGTCTGTTCTTATTAGAACTAAATTATTATTGTGATTTGAGAGCTAAAGGATCCCTGAGCAGTTCAGGCTAGGTATGCACCCCTCTTACCCTCATCCTATATCGTCTGTCATGATCCAAGTCAATATTCTACCATGTCAGGGAAGTGTCTCATGATAAACTTCTCTCTCCTCCCCGCTTTCATTTGTAGAATTAATGGGAGGTATTTTGACTGATTCCGGTATTTTAAGTTCTTCAGAGCAAGATTGTTTGCTTCGAACTTCTTGAGCTGCTGAGCATGACATCAGGGAATGCAAATGAACACAAGCTCATTTAACTAGGTGGATGCCGGGACAGTTCTATGTAAATAGAACTTAAGGACTCTTACCACATCTAACTTGTGCCAAAGCACAGGATTTAGGAGATGGGCAAAAGCGTGGTAGGGCAATTTCCAAGTGATAGATGACTTGAACACCAGGCACTGAATCCTCGTGGAAGATCTGAAATGGTTCCTCTTACAGGTGAGAGCAGCTCTCTCTCTCTCCCAACTTATAATATGGAAATAATCATGCTGAAGACGGCAATCGCAACCAGGGATGGAGAGGGCCTGAGGGGGACCATGAAGCAAAGCTTTGATTTGAGGAGAGCTATATCCAAATACATTTGATAGGTGGAGGGACTCTCCCATTCCAATTTCCTGCAAACTGCTGAGTGCAAAAACTTCTCTATGGAAGGTGCCAGCTGACAACCCGAAATTCAGCTGTGCTTGAAGAGCTCTGAGACCTTAGAGATTGGGGATGTTGTGGGTGAGAAGTTTCTGTCCACAGCAGTATGTTGCCTACACCTTACTAGAGACTGGAAGAGACTAGGTTGCTACAGGACATTAAGGGTATGCTTACACTGCAGCTGGGAGAAGCCTCCCAGCCTGGGCAGACAGACATGTTATCTCAGCTTGTGCTAGCGTGCTAAAATACCTGTGTGGATGTTGTGAAACTGGCAGAGGCTCAGGCTAGTCACCCAAGCTCAAGTCCACCCAGCCCCCTGGGTCTGAGCTCTCTCCATCAGTGGTGCAACATTCACACAGCTATTTTTAGCATGCTAGCTTGAGCCTCTCTAGAACAACTCTCTACCCAGGCTGGGAAGCTCCCTTCCAGCTGCAGTGTAGACATACCAGGAGGGCTTAATTACTAATTAATTAGATAGCCCCATAGCCACTAGAGCCTGTGGCTCAGACTCTATCCCAGCTGCTAGAGAAAGATCTAGACTGGATTGGAAAAGGGATTCAGAAAGCCAATTTGTGGCTATGGGAAGAAGAGTGGAGTACCAAATTTTCTAAGAGTCCTGGGAAGAGATGGAATGAGTATGTGCGCATGGAATATATTTTTCAGGGTCCCTGCTCATCCTCTGGAAAAGAAGATCTACAGAGAAAAAAACGTGGGTTGAAGTGAAAGCTCCCAAGATCACCTTGAAAGCACAAGCAATCCTCCTTGCTACAGGACTGCACAGCAAATTTTTGTGAATAGATATGCATCAGCTTGTATAGAAGACAAAAAAGCGAGTTGCAGGAGAAATAAAATTAACTGCTTTTTCTTCCTCCTTAATTTCTGGGCCACTCATCTTTTCAGTCATAATTGCTTTGGAAGAATAAGGTGAGTTTCTAGCATCAGTAGAAGTTCTCATAACACCCAAGACTTGTGTCCATCTTCCTGTGACTAGGGGGAAGGAAATAGGAAACTGCAGAGGTATTTTAGGTAATGATACCCAGTCTAAAAATCTTGACTTAAGCCAACCACATCTTATGACCCTCTTTAGGTGCATCTCTGCTAGAAAGTGATCAATTTCCAGCAGTTGCATTTGTGCTAGCAATGGAATAACTGTTAATGCAGACAGGGCTTTTACCACATCATGCAAGAATGCTCAGAGCAGCTGGTAAAAATGCTTAAGCCCTGTCTACACCAGTGCTTGTGATATTGATAGAATATAGGTACAGCATTTTCTATTGCAGACAAAGCCTTTAAAAATGCAGCATATTTAAATTTGGAATGCCCAGATGTTATGTCATTGTTAGAATACTCTTATGGGTTAGGGACTGTTTTTCCCATCTCCCCGTCCATTGGAAGAATGATGTAGGTGGAACAGGGCAGTACCCAGACCTTCAAATTTTGCCCCTAGGAAATAAAATACCAACAAGAGTCTATTTTTAGAAATGGATGTGTCTGATTGAAAGAAGTGCACCTACTCCTCTGCAGAGATGAGTGAGAGGGAGGTGTATAGCTATCCAGCCTCAGAAGATCCAGTGTACAGAGAGTTTGGCCCCGAGGGAAATAGTCACCATAGTGGTGTTTATATCACCATGGAACTGCAGGATGGATGATTGTTCTTCCCTTCCTCTTGTTTCTAAGGTATCATTTTGCCTGAAAATCACCTTAAATCCTGAACTGAAAAATTTGCTTTGCGGAAGAAAAACACAGACCCATCCTTTGCTTAAGAGGTAAGCTAGACTGAGGGTGCTTCTAAACAGCCCAATTTATTTACCTGTGACAGAGCAAGTGGCAGAGAAGCCCAGATGCCTGAATTGAAGTCATAGGTTGTACAGAAATACTTTCATGACGAGGTAACATTAAAAGGCACGTATTGGATATGACCTTGTGAGCTCCTCAACAGGAATTGAAGTGTACTGAAAAACTTGCAGCAGTGAGCTCATTTTACTTCTGGGCTGAGAACAAAGCACGAGAAATTTCAGATCCAAAGGCAGTGGTGATGTTTTCTACCTTTTTGCGGAGCAAAAGTGTAGGCATGGAAAATAGGCAAGTGCTCACAACCTCAATTTAGATAAAACATTGAAAACGGCATTTAAAACATTTTTACACGTATTCACTGAGCTGGCACTGCTTAATCTTTGTCTCTGTTGCATGGGTTCTTCAGAATTACATAGATCACACTCTCTATCAAGTAGCCATGTGTCTTCTAGAGCAGTGGTTCTCAAACTAGGGCCACTGCTTGTTCAAGGAAAGCTGGTTTGTTTACCTGCTGCGTCCGCAGGTTCGGCCAATCGCAGCTCCCAGTGGCTGCAGTTCGCCGCTCCAGGCCAATGGGAGCTGCAGGAAGCAGCGCGGGCTGAGGGAAGTACTCTTATGGAACCAGCAGTCAAATGAATGGGAAATTAGGACATGCCAGTTGTTTTCAGCAACACTGCACAAGCTTTGTGCAATATATTCTTTGTAAGTCACCTGGCAGGTCATACACATTTAGAGTGAGACACTCATTCTGTATTCATTTTGTGGCCATCTTTGAAGTCTCACGAAAAGGATTTTACAGTATGTTTAACTAAAACATTTAAAATATGATTCTTAATTGGTCTCCTTTACAAAATCCTGTTGTGAAACAAGAAACAGTTTTTGCTTTCAAAAGGTTATAGTTCAGTTTCAAAGTTACTCTCTTTCCTAATAGGAGGCTATGTACACTGGGGGAAAAACAAGAAGTTTCTCGCATCTGATTTTAGACTCATAACAGCCATTTTCCAGAGCTGGTTGGAACATTTGCAGCAAAGTGAAACTTGGCTGAAATACGATGATGCAAAGCAGAAGCATTTCATGGAGAATTATCTGTTTAGACAAACTTTTTATTGGGAAGTTTTTTTGAGAAAGAGATTCACTCTATAGCCTGATGGTTAGGGCACTGGGATGTGGGAGATGAAAGTTCAAATCCCTTGCATCAGGGAAAGTAAGTATCGGGGACTCCTACATGCCAGGCCAGTGCTCTGACCCTCCAGAATAGACAAACACCCCTTCTTCCAAATCAAAGAGCTAGTTTTGACCCAGAAAATGAACACTGACAAGTCCATGTTTGAGAACGTTTGCAAGGTTTTGGTTTTGTTCCCATGTGGAATAAAAATGTATTTCAAAACCTCAAAAGCTGGTGTGAAAAGGAATGGTCTGTCCTCTGGCCACAACTACCTTTTTTATTATGAAGACCATTTTTGATAGAAAAACACTTCAAGAAATGCTTAGACTTTCCAAGGGATTGTGGTGCATTCTGAAAAATCCAAGTCTACAATCAAGATCAAGTTGTCATGACTTCTGAGCAATTCAGTAGCTTTTGACTCAAAATCATTAAATTTCTAATAGAAAAGCAAATGAGTGGACACAGACACAGGTTCAGTGTTATCCTAGTTATTTTATTTACAATATGTACAGTTCCTACAGAATATGGTTTCTATTAGGATACTAGATAGCAAAAAACACAGCACAGCTTAGATCTACATACTGACATCCACAGCCAGCACGAAACCCACAGGACACACTGACTGGTCTAAGCCTCAGGTCTGAAACACTTAAAGACTCTCTGAAACTACAGGTTCACAGCCCAGCAGCGTCAACTTAGAAGGGTGAAGGGCTGAGGTAGATACAATACACTGAGTTCCATGTAGTTTTCTATGCATGTGTCAACACAAACCCTGCCTGATTTGTACCAGTAGGGGGCTTGCCTGGTGGGGCTGGCCAAAATCCTCCTCACCACTGTTAAGTGTGCTCGCTGCTTGCCACACTCAACCCCAGATGCGACGCTGTCAGTGGTGCTGTATGTATAGAGTTGATAAAGCACTTTGGGATCCTTTGGAATGAAAAGCACTATATAAATATCAGTAATATGTTTTTCTATATTTATAGCAGGAATTTAGGTTGCCCATTGTAATAACGTGATCCTGCGTAACAGTGCTTGACTTTTCTTGTTTTACCACTGTAATTTAATGCAGTCTGTGTCTATTACTCATCTGTGATCCAAAATACAAACTCAAAATTGAAATCATCCTTATTTTGAAGATTACATTGTGTAATTGTAAATTCTTAAAATGAATTAAACAAGGAGAATGCATCTAAGATAATACCCTACCTTCCTCTTCTCTTCATAGTGTTAGGTATTTCAAATATTCACACCTTCAACAATGTCTCTAAACCTTTCCCTCCTCAAAGAGCAAGTTAATTGTGCTCCAAATCTTCTCAGAAAACCTCAATGACAGAAAAAGTTGGAAGGAACAAAATGCTTTACATATGTGGGGTCCTTTCAAAACTGGTGCACTAGTGCTATCAATAAGCACATGACAGTGAAGAAAGTAAAACTACAGATCTGAAATTAAAAGGCACCCAAGAGCTTACTGATGCAAAAGTGAAATGGATGTTTTTTTCTTAAGTATAAAATGCAGTTATGATTACTAGAGATATCTTCTAAAACAGGTCATGGTCCATGTTACTACTTTGTGTGACTCTGAAGGCTCAATGATTTTCAAGAGCGAGGTGGATTCTATACTAGGCTATCCTAACATTTACATCCAAGAAATGTAGAGCGCACCCATTACTTCTGGATGGCACAACTAAAGAACATCTAGAGTACAATCTGAGCACTCTGTAAGCACCAGTTACCCTGGATTGCAGCACAACCCTCACCAGTTAACACAAACATGAATCAAAGGAAATCTTTACTCACTCAAGGCATGCTACTTAAACCACTTTTATCCACCTGAAATGGATAAAACAGAGGACAAAACTAATATAAACTTGGGTTTACCTTGATTGGAAATAAACATAATTAAAAGCAACACAACATACAATTACAAAAACAAATCCCCCACTACAGGAATATTTAAAACCAGAAGCAGGAAATTAATTTAATTTTAAAACTGAAATAGAGAGGGGAACCCCTCTATAGATTTAATTAAAAAACAAACACTCCTGCTGTTTTTGACAACAACCATAATCAATCTCAGAAAAAATTATAAAGGCCATCACGTATATAACCCCTATTAAATGTTTATTGACAGGTCTAATGAAAGTAAGCTTCTAAGAATGTTTTTGATTATGAATACAAGGAACACATTACAGCAATAATCTATAAATCTATTGAGAGCTTACCTTTAGAGACTCCAGATTTTACTTTACACCATTTATAATATTAGATTTGAGAATCTGGACCACAAAAGTTTTGTACAAGGCAGGCAGAGTCAAGTCTACTACAAAGACTCTACTACAGCTTTACAAACAAACTAGTAAAATATTTTTTTCATTCATCTTATTTGTACATGGTTCCCTCCTGGAAAACCTTTTATTTCCTAAGCTCGAATGTGACTAGTTAGAGGCAAAACACCAACAAAAGAAACAGAATCAAAAAAATTCACAAAACAAAACAATCCCTCCCAGACCACTCCCAAGCCCCAAAACCAACCAAACCCAGGGATATACATTGGCAATACTGGAAAAAAAAATACATCTCAGTAAAACCTTAATATAAATGAAAACTGTACTTCCAAGGAGAGTAGAAATCTTCTTCAACCTCCACGTCATCACTCATCGAAGTAAAATTTTATAGAAAATTTTATTCAACATACAACATTTTCCAGCAAAAAAGGCAATATACAGGAAGAGTTGTTGTACACTGCGGCTACAGAAACAAAATAAAGTACTGGAAAAGAATGTAAAATTATAAGTGTGAATTGCTGATTCTATTTGTACTGCACTCAAAACTAGACACTCAGCTGGCATTAGCTCCAAAATAAAAGGAAGCAGTCTGGGGACTGAAATAAAACTACACACAATGAATATCAACATCAGTGAAATTCACTTGCAGACTCACCCAACAAAATTAACCTCCAAGTGTTAAATTGTACATGTTCATTAAATATACAATTTCAGTTTTTTTTTATTTTTTTTTTCTGTTTTTTGTTTTTGTTTTTTTACAAAGTCAAAAGCTTACTAAACACTAGTGAGCATGCCCTCTGTGCTGAAAGGCTATTTCTTGTGTTTTTTCCCCCCCATCTCTTCCCATGTTAACTAAATTAATTATATTTATAATCCTTTCCCCTGCTTTTGCCAACTTTGAGTGTCATTCTATTTGTCAAAAGGCAGCATAGTAATCCTCAATGGTATTTGTCAATGTTTTTAAATTTAATAAAAATACCCAAATATCTTTTAGGACCCAGAGCATCCACTTGGCAAAATGGGATGCAAGGTAGCGACAGAACAACATAGGAACTAGTTTATTAAAAAAGGATCCTATGAAGCTGGAGGAGACAAAAATCCCGAATAAGTGCCAACAATGTACACAATGAAGTAGAGATTGCTATTTATTGATGATGTGAGGTTTTTTGCATTTACAAATGCACAAAAATGTCATTTAAAGTATAACTGAAGGAAATAAATCTGATGTGAGTCTAAACATAAGACTTACTAGCTGCAGTGATGGGGAATACCACACCAGGAAGGGCAGCCAGACAGCTTATGCCATCTATAAACGTACTACAGACAAATATTTTGCCAATGTCAACTGTTCTACTAAACTCTTCCCTCATTATGCTGACAATTGCCTTGCATTACGTTTACCATAAAATAACTCTCATTGGCATCCAAGCTTTATAAAAACACCTTCATTTTGCTCAAAAAGGGCAGTCAATAGATACAGAGAAGCCAAACTGAACAGCCTCAACAAAATAAAATTAACATCAGCAGCAAATCCTCTTGCTGAAGACTTCAGATATAGTGCACGTGTACCAAAGTTCTACTGTTGTTAAAAAGGTGCACACACACACTGATATTTGTCCCTTGCCTTGAACAAACTGGTTGGGTAAGTCAGTTATGGATTTTAATAGCTTTTTCAAGGTAAGTGTAGCGACTTCTCTTTGGGGCTTTATTGAAATGGTCAAGCCCTAGCCATGGCCTTGGATGAGACATGTTGCCTAGAAAAAGGAAAAAAAAACCAAATAAGCTTTTAAGACACAATAGCAACCTTACATTTGCACAAAATGTTTGCATGCCCTTACATGGAACGGCCTGAATCTTACAGTACTGAAGCACTCCAGAAGTCTGTAGAACGTTTTCATAGCAACCACTGCATTTCCACTAATATCCTAAACTGTGTCCTTGGATCTACTGGATACATACACACTACTTAGCTGTTGCTACCACAATTTTACAGACAATATGCTAAAAGTGAAAAATTGCTGTACTCCTTGATGCCCAAAGACATGAGTCTGAATGCATCAGCTTTCATAGCTCTCTGAATAAAAGAAACGTTGGGCCTGTTTTGAAGAGGAAACTACCATCTAGGAATACTAAGTATCGGAGGCTGTATTTTATTACCACCATATTTTAGGTTATTCTTGCCATGTGATTTACTTGGGGCTTGTCTACACTACTGCTAACTTATGTCACTCAGGGGTATGAAAAAGCCACCCGCCAAGTAACGCAAGTTACATCGACTTAGAGCGGTGTCTATACCATGCTATGTAAGCAAGGAAATGCTCTCCTGTCGATGTAGTGCGGTAGTGAAAACAAGTCCTTAGACTTAATAGCATTAAAGTACACTAACCATCAATTAACTCTTCAGTTGGAATTTTTGAAGAAATTATGCAACTGAACCCCTGATTTTAGTCATCCAAAGAAGTTTACAAACATTTTAAAAGCATTAAAAATACAAGAATTTTGTCAACTGTCCAATTCAATATTTTGTGTTGCTAACGGTTAGTTTTCATTATGCACTGTAATAATATCTTTAAGAACACTGTCTATATATTTCTTTCAAATGGAAGAAAGTTCTCTGTAAGGTGTCCACAATGCCTCAAATGTTCTTTGGAGTGAAATGAAGAAGACAGTAGCTTAAAAACCCTAACAGCAACAAGGACCTGACACTGGATTCAAATCAGCCAACTGTGATGACTCAAGTGTGAAATACTTGACCTTTTTCTTCTAGGTGGTTTGTGTGCGTGCACTTCGGATACATTTTCCCCATTGAAAAAGTAAATTCTCTTTCATCTTGGCATAATGGACAGTGCATTATAAACACAGATGTCACCAATGCCTTTTAAAGAGATACCATTGCACACCATAACACTACTTAACACTGATTAACGACAGGAAACTAGTATTCTTTTTTAGGTCTTGTCTAGACTAGGATTTAAAGGTGTGGTGTTAGAATGCTAGCTAACATGTTTTAAAAGCCTACTTAATCGCTGTGCCTTGTCTACACATGTGCAAAACTGGTCCAATTAAAGTCTAGGACACAGGTTTAATTTGACCTGTTCAGCGTGTGTAAAAGTCTACACATTGGCTACATCTTAGGCCAGGTCTACACTATAAACTTACATTGATTTAACTACATCACTCAGGGGTGTTAAAAATCCACAACCTTGAGTAACACAGGTACACCGATCTAACCCCAGTGTAGACAGCGCAATGTCGATGGGAGGGCCTCTCCCGTCATCACAGCTGCCACCTCTTGTGGAGGTGGATTAACTATGCTGACAGGAGAAGCACTCTCGTTGTGCAGTAGCATCTTCATTGAGCGAGAAGAGAGGGTCCATAAAAATGGGTAGCAAGGCCAGGGAACACATTCATTGATTCAACACAGTTTACACTGGAGCTTCAATTGTAAATTCAAAGCTACCCTTTCCTAGTGGGACCCCTAAGAGAAGGCTGTGGTACAAACACTGCTTGCTTTTCCCTGGGTAAAAAGCCCAAAGAGTGTATTGGCTCTGCTTCTCTCTGTGCAAGCATGGTGAATGGAGCACTAAGCATTAGTCACGTAAAGAACATGGTGAACACGGCACACAGACAAGTACAGATTAGGTTCCATTTCAGCACAGTACTCAGCTCTTAAAGTATATCTATACAACATCCCTAGTTAACACTCTGTTCCGGTTTGATTCCACCTTCACCGAACCCTTATTATGGTCTCTCTTTACAACAAGTGGATGAGAAGAATCTGAGTTCAACCACCTTCGGGGGAGTCTTAAAATTAAGAGGTTTATAAGAATGGAGCTTTGTACTCGACAGCAATACTACATATGTACGTTACTGCAATAAAAATGAAGAAACCAAATATTTATACGAACTAGAGTAAGACGAGCAATACAGCAAAGCTTTTAGCTTACATGCATCTTTCTTCTTTTGTACAATGTGTTGTGTGTGTGTGCGCACGTGTGTGTTCAATAGCACTCAGCCACTTAGGTGCACACGCTTTATTTGACTCATGGGGGAATAATAAGTGGTTCTGTAAGTGTGTGCGGGTATATATACATTAAGAATGCAAATATGTATTCTCCCATGCTAACACAACACAGTGTACATATACATTTAATATTTATATACAAATACATGAGTGAACTACATAAAGCATATTGTGTGTGGACACTAATGTACCTTTTTATTTCCTGACTCAGGGACAACTACATAAGTAACAAATGGCAGAGTAACTGCTGCAATTTAAAACAACAGAGTTAAATTAACCAGCTACTCACCGGGTTGGGGCTCAAAATCTTTCAAGTTCACTTCATACTCATCTTCATTTAGGTATTGGTGTCGACCCATCATTACAATGGCAAACTTAAACTTCAAAAGGAACAAACTGTTAAGAGTCTGAATGGAAATAAAACTCTACAGTTTTTTCAGCTATCTATATTTGGTATATTAAGAAATAGTCTTAATCTGAAGTGGAACATATTCCAAACAAAGGAAGGGGAAACCCTATAAAGTATTATTTTCCAACATTCCCACATGGCACCTTTTTCCTGCCCCTCATCCCATAATCTGATGAAAACTCAATAGTATTTGATCTAAACTGCGTCTCTTATGGCAAAACAGCTGCCCTATAATCCTTAAGTACATTGTATGAGAGCTTTTTTTATTTTGAACTCAGGATAAATAAATTGCAATATGAACTCTCCCCAACATGATGTTACCTTTTCAAATTCTTTTTCTTGGATGTCCAGCATTGTTTGAATCCGCTTCATCACCTCTCTGAAGTGTTCACCCTAATAATTTTTTAACAGTAGATATCAAAAAATATAATTTAAACCATCATTATAAAGAGAAATTGGATAGTGACTGTTGTGATTTTCCTGCCAAATCCTGCACTGCAGTACAATTACATAAATTATCCAGTTATTTCCAGAAACTATTACAGAAATTTCAGTACCACCTACTATGACAGGGGTGGGCAAGCTACAGTCTGCGGGCCAGATCCGGCCTCTCGGGGCTTTGGATCCTGCCCGCGGCGGCGCCGGCACCACGTCCCTGTGGGCCTCCGGGGGGGGGGGGGGGGAAATGGCTCCATGCATTGCCCTTGCTTCCAGGTACCGCCTCCTGCAGCTCCCATTGGCTGGGAACGGGGAACCGCGGCCAATGGGAGCTTTCGGGGAGGTACCTGGAGGCGTGGCAAGGACAGTGCACGTCCCCCTCCCCCAGGGGCTACAGCGCTTTCGGGAGCAGTGCGGGGCCGGGGACAGGGCAGGCAGGCAGGGCTGGCCCCGGTGCACGCCGCTGCCACCTCAGAGCCACTTGAGGTAAGCGGCGCTGGGCCGGAGCCCAAACCCCTCCTGCATCCCGCCTCCCAACTCCCTGCCCTGAGCCCCCTGCCTGCACCTCGCACCCCAACTCCCTGCTCTGAGCCCCCTCGTAAACCCCAACCCCCTGCCCTGAGCCCCCGCCGCACCCCGCACCCCTCCTGCATCCCAACCACCTGCCCTGAGCCCCCTCCTGCACTCCACACCCCTCCTGCACCCCAATCCCCTGCCTTGAGCCCCCTCCTGCACCCCAACCCTCTTCCCTGAGACCCCCCCATACATCCCACACCGCTCCTCTGCCCCAATCTCTTGCCCTGAGCTCCTTCCTGTAAACTGCACCCCCTCCCGCACACCAACCCCCTGCCCCGCATACAATTTCCCCACTCAGAAGTGGCCCTCAGCCCAAAAAGTTTGCCCACCCCTGTACTATGACATGGTAGTAAGTGAAATCTACATTTTCAATTCACACTGGGTTATCAGTGACTTGTATGCAAATTGTTCCTAATTTAATCAAATCCTTGTTTAGATATGTTTGCCAACTTTCGACATTTGTGTAAATCAGGCTAAGGCCAAGATACAAGTGAGAAATATTGCAACCAGAAGAAAAATAGTGTTCTAAAAAAATGGAAATATCTTCTCTAGCACATTGTCATTTTAAATCCCTATAACCTGTGAATTTTTGCCCTCAGCTAGCATTATCTTTGAAATTAAGTACCTCTGCCTTGTGTTATTTTATAAATCCACAAAAGATGATGTATTGGAAAACACCAAAAAGAAAAGGATCAAAAGTCAGCCATTAGGAACAGGAAAAACCAAAACAAGTGGCCTCCCTTAAAAATAGTACTCAAGGTTTATTTGGCACTGGTTACAAATATGAATACACACAACTAGTCTCTCTGAATTCTGTGGCAATACACAGATTTATGGGTCAAAAAATCTTACAAAACTAGATAATCTTTGTATGAACTGGCATATGAGAACAACAAAAAAAAAAAAGATGCTAACTTTGAAAACAATTGGGTTAGAATTTTGAATCTTGCAGGGGTTCATTGTCCTTGAAGATAAAGTGTATGCTAAAAGTGTTAAAAACAAGCCATTTGAGGTAAGAGCTATAAAGGTATACTGGAACAAGGTTCGTGGAAAGTTAAAAGTATTCATTTTTCATAGCCATTACAAAAAAAAAAAAAAAAAAAAAAAAAAAAAGCCAATTTTCTTCGTATTAACCAAAAAATTAACCTTTAGGCAAACACTAACCATGAGAAATTTCAAGCCACAAGGAATATTTTAATTACAATTGTGCCCCAACTGATATCAGGGTCTCATTATGTTTGGCACTATACACACACCCAGGAAGACAGTCACCACCTCAAAGATACTGCAATCTAAACAGACGCAAGGCAATATTATAAATATTGTATATTAAATTCAAATATACAATATTAAAATAACTACAGGCAAGAGAGGAAGTCTCTCTGTTTTTACAAATGGGGAACTGAGGCACAGAGATATTAAATGACCTGACCAGAGTCACACAGGGAGTCTATGGAAAAAGCAAGAACTGCTGAATGCCAGTTCATTGACTTAGTCACAAGACCACCATTCCACTTGAATTTTCTTCCATAGTTCAGAACAGATGGAAAACAAATGTCAGTTTAGAATGGTTCTGAGAAGCATTTCTATAGAGGTGATGCTCTAATACATAAATTGACAGCTATCACACATTTGTTCGTATAGGAAGTTAAAGAAATGTTATGTAAATACCACCACAGGGGAACAACAGAAACATGCTGTACCTGGTGTATCCTCAGCAAGAATGGAATTCCAAATGTCCCAAAAACCTCTTTGTGGAAATGTGCTACTGTGATTAGCATCTCATTTTCCTTATCTATATCTACCTGGTCCAGAGGGATTTCCTATATTAAGATATAAACACGGTGATCACGATAAGTTAAAGGTGCCACAATAAACATTAACATGAAATATCAGAAAGCATCACTGACTAATGGTCTTTACATAATTAACAAGTTGACCAACAACATACTTATGTTGTCCTTTCTTTTTACCATTCCTTCTGAAAATAGCTTTTGTTTGACATGATACGGAAGTGGCCCTATTGCTAATGGACTTCTGTTATTTGCCATTTTTCTTTAACTGACAGCAGAAGCTGGGAGTCCTCAGGAGCACTGATTTGCTCATGAACTGCTAGTACGCGGCTGCCAGAGTAATAACACAATGCTCTCTTTCCAGCTTCCTTGCAATACAAATTTGTATTGACAGCTTAATTTCATTTTCTACTTATGAGTTCTGATGTAAGCAAAGTTCTCAATGCTTAAATTATTTAAAGTAAAAAAAAAAAAAAAAAAAAAAAAAGTTTGCCGCACTGAATGCAAATCTTGAGAAAAGTCACACCCAACCTCTCTCATTTGACTTAAAAATCCAACCTTAATTAAGAAGGAAAGGAATAAAGTATGCAGGCACAAACAGACTCCTTTTCTTATTGGAAAATAGGGCCTAAGCATAAAAATATACAGTATGAGCCCCTGTGTCAATCTTGGAATTACTGCTGAGGAGGCAATTTCCTCACGGACAGTTCCTTGCAAAGCTTTCATTTCCTGTTAACATTTTATGCTCAAATGTTATTGTAAGAGTGGAATTGTTACAAGATCAAGAACTTCAAGCTATTCTGAAGTGAAGGAGAAACTAGGTTTTACTATTTTTAGAGGGATTCTCTTAAAAAAAAAATCATGTCAGTTAGCTCGTTCATTCCAATGGTGACAATATTTGAACATCAGAATCTAAGGATGGATAATTACTATTTGGAGAATGTAGCCCTCTCAAAAACAAGTGCCTCATATTTCTTTAATGAACAAAAACAAAACAAACCATCAAACATTTACCTCTATTCGAAACGTTCGACTTGTTGCTGGTGATAAACACTCTAACAGCTCATCTTCCTGATGGACACCAATTATTTTATAGCTTACAATTTCTAGAAGCCTTAAAACCAAAATGAATAGGAAAAGAATTAAAAATCAATGCAACATGCATCTACTAAACCTTTAGCATATTACTATATCCAGAATTAAATATTAATACTGAATAGTTATTTTAGAAATATATTCCTACTTTGGAATAATTAAGCAGTAAACTCAGTCCTGAATAGTGAGTGTATCTGCAGCATAAGCCAACAGATATTTAAATTATCTTCTGATGTCTCTCCAAGTTATATGACGGTCTTTATTTTCGGAAAATTAATGGCATGAACCATTGGATAATGCAATAAATCGTTGTAATTTGTCTGAATTTGTAGTTGAAATCTATGAATGTTAAGTGTCGCTAGGATTTAATTCTAGGAAGTGGCATAAGAATTTTTTTTAACAAATTTAGCTCATAATTATAGTTGCAGATATTCCAAAAACTAAGAGCTCTAAAGCCCTTAACAGTTTTTAAACCCACAGTGACAGACTATGTTAACTTGCATTTGATTTTTCACTGTACTTTAAATCATAAAATTGTTCAGTTAGGTGAAATCCACACAGTCATATCCATTGATCTATATTTTAAAATAACTGTTTTCTTTAGCTACCTTTTCTACTTACCTTAGTTTTCCCGAACCTTTCTCACAGAGTTCTACTGCTTTTTTACATTCTTCTAACAGGTCCCGTACACACCCATGTTTATCTGGATATAGTGTTATTTCCTTTACAACACAATATTTAAAATGAGACAATCAATAGTGTTATTTCCTTTACAACACAATATTTAAAATGAGACAATCAATGATTAGAGAAACTGAAACCAAAGCACAGAAAACACTGAAATCTGACTTATTATTAGACCTTGCTCAACAGATAATGATCACTGACGTGTACATAAAAAACAAGTTTTTTTTTTTTTAATTCTCTTTCCAAGAAACAGTACTATGGAAGCCACATAACATTTTCAGGACACTGCCCAGAAAGCATTGGATGAGACTTTTCTTCTGAATGGAAATTTCAAAGAGGTACAATTACTAAAAAAATACGTAACAAATCTTATGTTTTTGGTTTAATCCTTAAAAGTCAACATTATATAAGATGCAACATGTTATCACAATACTATCCAAAGACTTATGGGAAAAGAAATTACAATGAATCCAGTGTGGTAATAAAATTATACTAACCTCTTCCCTAAATTGGCTATTTAGCCATATGCACTTAAAACTTCTTCTGTTTTCAAAGTCAGTAATTTTCATTTTAAGCTAGAAAAAAAAAAACAGTTACACTTTAGACATTCTTGTGAAGGCACCAAAAGCACAAAAGCACAGTGGTATAAATAAGGACTCATACCTGCTGATAATAAAGTTTTTTAGGTTGTCTAGGTTTGAAGAACTGCAGGAGATCTCTTAAAGTACCTTCATAATTATGTCTAAGAGGATTACCTGGGCCATCCCTATAACTATACAAGAAAACAACATATAAATATCACTTCATAATCTATCACCACAAAGTAAACGTCTGTTAATAATGCAAAATAAATTTAACTTCCAGTACTCAAATTTATAAAATTTCACCTTGGAATGAAACTGGCATGCCCAACCTATGCAGCACTATATTCATAGTGATTTAAGGGGAGATTTTCAAATGCACATAAGAGATGGAGAAGCACAATTCCCAGTAACTTTCAATGGGAGTAGTGTTTTTTTTTTTTAAAGTCACATCTTTAATCTTTATGCAATGGCAGATAGAGGTTCCTCCAACACTTAGAATGAGTTAGTGCAGCAGTTCCTATACTTGCTGTCATTTCTAGAGGCTTAATTTGTGGAGCCATAGGAAAAAAAAAAACCCCATAACATTTCCCAGTGACAACAGTATAGAATCTATAAAAAGCTATAGTGGGTTACTAAAACCAGGTACATGATCCTTGAGTATCAAGGAAGATATTTAATTTTAAAGAACTATAACTTACATTTGCAAGAGTAAGAATTAGGGTGTAATTTCTCTCCCTGTCACAGTTTATGGGCAGACATGCCAAACCCGCGAAAAAAATGTGAGTTGCTTGTTGCCTAGTTTTTGGCTTGTAGTTTGTTGTAGCTTGTTGCTTCTTTTTTTTGATCAGCTCCAGGCAAGCGGGGGGGGGGGGGGGGGGGAGGAGAGAGTCAGGGGTGCACAGCGGGCTCACCACAGTCCCAGACTGCACGCTGGGGGAACCTAGTCACACACACAGAGTGCTGGGGTTCTTAGGGATTGGCTTGGTTTGAAATGGGATTAGCATGATTTTTGGCTTATTGTGAAAGTCTGGGTGCTTATTTACTGCGTGAAATTTGGCAACTGTGGTTATGGGCCCATACACACCACAGGAGTAACTACTAATATGCTATTCTTTGTCACATTATGCCATAATTTTTTGTTGACAGACAACACAGTTTTACAATTGTGTTTGGAAACAACGCACTGACATGCCAGCATCAATGGTGAGAGTGGCTGCTGATGCTCTTATCTCGTGTGCACCCCTTTCAGAATAGAAAAGGGCTCTATCCCACAAATGCTCATTTCCTCCTTGATACTCACTCATCATTCCCAGATCTCCAAGAGACAGCCCATTTCCCACTAAAAACATGTCCTCACTTTGAGATAAGCCACATACTCTTCTTTCTTGGCACACTCAGCTTCCACTACATTGTTCTGAGACATCCACCCATGGACCTACAACTCCCCACACATTCCATTGATCCTCTTCCACCAATGAAGGCACAAGTGTGATTTCCTTAACTTCCTCTTCAGCTACTTTGATTCCTCATCCCATTGATTTGTGTCTATCATTCCTCTCTGATTCTTTTTCCCCACCAGACAGAGACTCAGGAGGGAAGGTCCCTCTAACACTTGGTTAAGACCTACTTCCACTACAATCCAGTGATATACTTTGCCACATAAAATGCACAAGTATCCATTTGAAATGAGCCCAAGAAACCATAATATATAATAGTTTTAGATGTAATTAAGGAAAAATACTTTTAATTGATTTTGTATATAGACTACCTTTCCCAGAAAGGCATATTCAATTCAGTGTTCAAAGAGTACTATATGAAAGTATAAAAAAAAAAACCCTCAGTATCTGCGTCAATTCAGTAGAATAAAAAAAATCACTAATATGTCAACTTTAGAAATGCAAGCTTGCAATTCAATTTAGCTTGTAGTCTGTCTTCTTGAATGCCATTTCTACATTACCTCGATATAAAACTGTCCACTGTGGCTATCATCCTTTAAATGAAGGATTCCCTTTAAAACCAGTCAACATATTTCTTTGAACTGGTTAGACAACTTGCTGCAAAGTGATGCATTCAAAACCTATGTGAGCCCAGACAGACACATCTGCTGCCCTAGTGTTTTGTGCAGCAGTGAATTAACAGTATACCTATCACCCAGGTTAATGCTCTCTTCACATATCAGTTTGATCAACAATGTAAAACACAGTGCTCACAATATGCAATTAAATGCACGTTTTATAAAGTTATTGAAAAGAAATATTTGGTGATGTTAGCTGAAATAAAATTTAACTAAGCAAAGAATTAATTTTGTGGCAATGTGGAAAAAGCTATTAAATGACAACCTAACTCTAATTTGTTAGTTTTAAATTATTTAAAATTAGTTTAAAGGTATTTTGTAAATAACGACAAAGCTAAACTAAAAAGTTCCTGTAAAGAGAACTCATCTTACCCTTGGGACTTGAAAAACTGTAGTAGCATTGGGTCTGTATTAAGTCTTTGTGCAACAGTCTTCGCAACCTGTAGAAATAAAAGCTTTTTAAAACTTCTAAATGACAAACTATTTATGACACTGCTTTGTCTAGGGTTATGCTTAATACTACCTCCATATTAGGTTCCAATAATCCAGTCAGAGACATATAATACATACTACCTACATGAATAGTGACAGAGTCCAAGAGCGGATGTATTTGGTATATTAAATGGGTGTCCACCACCAGTTCTTGAAGATTCTAGGCCCATTAACACCTTGTAGGAAAATTAGGTTGCATAGGTATACATGAAGGCATAATTTGGCTGAATCTTATTACTGGTGATGATACAAAAAAAATCAGAAAACACAGCAGATCCCAAGGTTGATGGGGAAAACAGTCTAAAAACAAAACATCTTTTTCTTGTACATGAGCAAATTTTATTTGGAAGTCATTCTCAGAATGTGAGCAATCCTTCTATGTCATTTTTAGAAAGTCACTTTTCAAAGCAGAATAGCATTTTAAAGAAGAAAGTTCTTGTTTTCATACAACCAACTGTTATTAGTAATAAAAAGGAAAACACTCTGGAAAGGAAACAACTGAAGTTGTGTTAACATAGGCAGAATCTATCTAAATATATTTAAGATTTTCTGTGAGCAGTAAGTGGCTCTTTAAGGAAAACTTTAAAAAGGCAAGGTAGAAAGTATGAAAAGGAGACTGGAATTATTTGTTTCTAATAGAACACACAATGTGCTAGGTGAAAAAACAGAAGTGAAAGCACAGCCCAGGCCCTGAAAAACTTCGTCTAAGAATATTTCAACCAAACAGTGGTATCTTGACCTACTAATTAATCTGAATCTAATTTTATTATATAACACGCCCCCACACAGCTGTGAATGGGAAAACAAAAGGAGAGGAAACAAAGTAGAGTGGAATACATACCTGAAAGTAATTCATTCTATTGGACAAAGTAACAACAAATCCGGGATCATTGGGGATAGTTTTATCACAGAAAATGACATCAACACGGTGGTAAAGGTCTCTGAAGTATTCTTTTGCTGTTGGCAGTTCACTGTTATCATTTTCTGGGTCGTCCCTACAAAAGCAGACAAATTGTACCATCTACATCATACAAGCATTAGAGGTGTTAAACATGTTGTACAGTAAATCAAAAATATTGTTGAGAAATACAGAAATGAAGTTAGGAAACCTTTAAAGATCCACCATTTGTACACACCAGGACTGTAATTGTCAGCCATGATTCATACTTTTTGAATATATATGTGCTGTGCAAGGACTTCTAACACATTTGCACACCATACGTACTTATTTGGCAGCATGCTGACTTCATTTGTTTGAGAGCACGGTCTAATGGCACTGGTTCCCCCTTCCCTCCCCGGTATGCTACCACATACCTTTACTACATTGCTGAAAACATCTTACATTCTCATGGAAGGTTTTTATTAGTCACTTCGCACAATGACTGGATGTACAATAGCATCCCTTGAACCACAGATGTGAAATGTGTATAGACATTAGTATGGGTCACTACTGACTGGTACCCCTATCTTCTTGGCAGAGCAATAGCACCAGTGTACAAACTGTGCACTTACCCAGAAGTCAGCAGCCAGCCAAAGGTGCATAACACCAACTGGGTCAACAGGGAATGCGAGTTCCAAGGCATGACATGAGAAATATATTCATCTCACATAATCTGGGGTAAGAGTGCTGAAGATAGACTAGCTGGCTTCCACCCACTGTCAGCCCATGGAGAGAAACAGAGCAACACAGTTGGGTGTGACCATCAGGAGTAAGAGCACAGAAATTCTGATTTATAGCCCTGACAAACTTAAGTAAGATCCCTTTACTGGATATAAGCTGCAGGAGTTCTCCCTTTGCCTTGGAGAAACCTCCAATAAGCACCAACATCCCTATTATTTGAACATGTGCTCAGTTAAGTTAGAAGTATGTCATCACTGTAGGCCAATGTGTGACTAGTAAAGGAACATGAGTAAGAGGAAAAGGGAGGCAGCTTAGTTTAGGCTGAAGTTATAGTAGTTATAACACAGAGACAGATTAGAATTACAGCTAGGCTCTGCAGTATAGTATTTCAGTTATGGTGGGTCCAAGGGCAAAGCTGCAGAATTCAGACTACCTGCTGAACACAGATCTTAACATTATCACAATGTGAAGATCTATTTCAGTATTTATTGGTTTTCTAATTCAGGGTGAAGAGGTATTTTTAAATCTTAGAGTGACAGTTTAATATTCTGAATAGTTTAATTCCCCCGCCCCTCCAAACCAGTAAGTTGGTACTGCTGACTATGTCTGCCATTAAGCAACTATGCTTCTCAACATTTGAAAATCATTGTTAAAACTGCTAAATAGAAAATCTTTCTCCACTTAAATTTAAGTGAACCAGGTGATGTAACCATGATTATAACCATCCCTTCAAAACACATACTTCTGAAACACTATGATGTCACCATCCATGAGTTCATCAAGAGCCTTATCAAGAGATACATCATAGTCTTGAATTCTCTCTGTTAAATTCGGTTTAACTTCCTGCAGTAAAAACAATAGGGAAAACAATCAGAAGAAATAAATGACAAAATAAGAAACCCTCACAGCTGCAAAAATATCATAATGGAAGATGACTCATTTCCTTTTTCAACCTAAATTTAAATGAATGGGGGGGTGAATTTTGATGTTTTTTTAATTCAAATTAGATTTCATTTACAAACTTCACTGCTCCCAATAGAGTTTACTATTTCTACTTTACCCATGAAATTTGCACTAGATTCTCTTTTAGTTGAATTGAATCCATTTTAAAATGTTTTATATAGTCCGTCACACCACCTCAATAGCCAGCCCCAATTCAAAATTCTCCAATGCTCCAAGACTTATTTTTCAAATCACGCAACTTTCAGAATAGTAGTGGAACCCAATTAATACTAGTTTGTTTTTGGCAAGGTGAAACCGATTCACTATAACAGGCTGCCCTCTCCTTTTCAAAAGGAGTGGAAAGCCCCCAGAGTATTAAATACACACTAGTTAAATAACTATAATACACATATATTGCGAGTTGTTTACTGGAATATAAATATTTTTGTTTAAAGGAACAGGTGGCAGAATCTTTTGTGGTCCTAACCCATACTATTTGAAAAAAGGAGCTTTTATAAGTTTAATGTGAATTTGGAAGTGACTGTATATATGGAAGTTCCCTGGTAGCAGTTCTGCCTGTTAGTACGGAACTCTGTACATGCCACAGGAACCACCAGTGAGAGCAGCGTGGCTGCTAGCAAAGCAGGCACCTAGTGGCATTAGAGCTCTCATTCCTACTGTAGCAAGGGCCTCAATGCAGATTCAAATCCCAATAGAGCAATTTAAAGTTGTTATAAACATGTATTGCTCCTAACTTTGGTGAAAGGGTGTGGGAGCTCTCACTCGTTGCCTGCTGCCTCATATAGTGTGGTGGAGGCAGGAGAGGATGCAGCATTCCCTCCCCACAGCTGGAGATTCACGTGCAGCGGGTCAGGCACTGGGAGCACATAGGCCAGCCCTGCTAGCAGCAACAGCTGTGCTATCACGGTGACTTGGGAACATGCATGGATTTAGTGCTAACAGCACAGAGACTTCCATGAAGATAAATGTATATTTTTGAGTTTAAAAGTTTTCCTTACCTCAGACTGTGCAAGCAGAAGTTTTAAAGGGTAGGACTTTTTAGTCACAAATTACTAGTGGCGTTTTTGATTATTGATTTTAAAGTTAGGATTCTAATGATATTCTCTTGTGCCCAAGTATTCAAAAACTTCAGAGCCATAACTTTTGGGGTACAGCAGATTAACCAAACATTGCTGGGCACAACATCTTTAACAGTGAAAGCTCTGTTTGTTAACTGATGCACAAGCTGTAAAGTTTGTTACTTTAAAATATTTGCTAGAATATGCAGCCAAATCATAACTAACAGCCAATCGTGGAGGAGGAGGAATGCTAACAACCTTGAGAGAGTTTAACAGGGTTTTGTGGCTAAATTATTAGTCACGCTGTTGCAAAAAATCAACAAAATCTTAAAGGATTTTGGCTTTTAATATGGGAGCAAGTGTCAGAGCAAGTGTTCAGAATTTGAGTTTCTCTGTATTCAGCTCCAGATTAAAGGCAACGGTAATGATTTTTTTGATAGCACCGAGAGCTACATAAGTATTCATTAAAATAAAAATACATAATCAGATGAATTTTATACATTAATTTTCAATATGTTCAGGAACACTGATCACTCTGAGTATTTCCATTCAGTGAATGGCACCATTTTATCTCAGTGAAACTCGTCTCTTGGTGACACAGCATTGTACCTAATCACAAGAGGAGGCTAACCTCATGTGGCTGATTAAACTTCACTGTTAAACCAACTGTTTGTAATCAAAGCTAGCTATTAACTTTTTTTTTTTTAAGTTATGAAATTAACCTTACAAGCACTCTGAAAATGACTGATTTTCAGAGTTTCCAATGGGACCTAAGCTCAGTTGGCTTTCTGTGTGGTGGTGGTTTCTTGTCTAAATGTAATATCTAAAATTATTTTATTTCTCACTTAAAATGTTATTTTAGTGACATGTTCTTTGTATTTATATAGAGTGGTTAAAATCTTTTATATACATTGCAGTTTTCCATAGAGAAAAACTTGCTAATGACACACAAACCTAGATTTATTGTAGGAATAATAATCAATCCAAACCTCATAGAGGATAAGGTTAGTTTCTTGGGGAAATCCTGCTCTCTCACACATAACTGGAAGCAAGTCACCTATTGGAAAAAAAAGAAGTGTGAAGTATGTTATAGCTTTCGCTAGTAGCGAAAGCTATGATTAAGGTTGCAAAAAGGTTCCATTATAATGCTCCAAGTTTTCAGATGTCCAATTTTATGACAAATTTCTCCTTTAAATTGAAACTTCCCATCCTTAGGTTAACCCAAAAGGGCTTTTATTTTTATTTTTTTAAATTTGAGGAAATTTTGCACAGCCCATCTCAATTCTGCTAGTGTAAAATAATGCCATAGTTTTAACCACACAAAAAAAATAAACAGAGCTAGAGCAAAACCAAAAAGTTTTACGCATACATTTTGCACGTAAGTTACTGTTAATGT